>NC_089513.1:77784471-78064471 GCF_036850995.1 Saccopteryx leptura
GAAGTAAGCTAGCTTATATACACGGGTTCAGCCAATAGGATGTTACAGCGTGTCCTTCATAGCCAATGGCTGAAAAGATCAGGGAGCTGCCTGGTTGGCACTAAGTCACTTCTTTATAGCAGGTGAGCTCCCTCCTGGGTGTGCCTAGGAGAGTTTCAGGTGCTGGAGTGTTCTCACAGCATTGCATCAGCCACAGCTGCTAGGAATGTGCTCTGCGCTCTACCTACACTTTTTTTTTTTTTACAGAGACAGAGAGTCAGAGAGAGGGATAGATAGGGACAGACAGATGGGGATGGAGGGAGATGAGAAGCATCAATCATTAATTTTTCATTGTAACACCTTAGTTGTTCATTGATTGCTTTCTCATATGTGCCTTGACCAGTGGGCCTTCAGCAGAGTGAGTGACCCCTTGCTCGAGCCAGTGACCTTGGGTCCAAGCTGGTGAGCTTTGTTCAAACCAGATGAGCCCGCGCTCAAGCTGGCAACCTCGGGGTCTTGAACCTGGGTCTTCAGCATCCCAGTCCGATGCTCTATCCACTGTGCCACCACCTGTCAGGCTATCCTATTATTTTTCTTTCTTTGCCCCTCATGCCCACATCAGTGGCAAGGGCCTTGTAACCCCGGGAGAAACGCCGCCAGGGTAAATCCGAGACTCTAAAGAGAATAGTGAATTTACGGGAGACGGATCAAGGTCTCCTAGCCTTGGCAACCAGCCAGCCTAATTGATATATGAATCCACTTGGTTTTATGCACTGAATGTTCCTGAAAGTTGTCTGTAACGTAAATATTTGCATGCAAAAATCATGTATTCCCACTGCCCCCTCTAGGGTTTTGGAAGTGTGTTCCCACACGCAAAGAAAGACATTTGCCCCCAATATCGTACTGTGGAGTCCGACAGAAATGCGGAGGAGAGTCTGACGGTCACCACCTCTCGTGTGCGCCAAGTTGATCAGACGGCAGACCAATCCATGTGATCACTGATACTCCTGCGAGAGCAGCTATGTCAAAACACACAGCCAGTTCCTGCTCCGATACTTCAACAGCCTTCCTGCACTGTGGTGCTGGATGGTGCGTGGAAATAAATGGAAATGCATTCAGGGAAGGCGTGAGGCATCATCTGCTTGACAGTGAACAGTCAAGTTGCTAGCAGTACCTTTAAACCGGCCACACACTCCATTACTGATCAATAAAAGTTTGCTACCCTTAATAAGTATCTAGTTGATAAAAGAGAAAGAAAGAAAGACTCTAGGTCTCTTACCTGATAAGAACAATTGTGTGTCACCTGAGATAAAAGCAAGTTTCTTGCTACTTCTGTGTAATCCTGAAAACCTGAGAGCCAGATGCCAAATATACAAATCAGAAGGTGGCCACGCCTGTTCCCTAGCCACATGGGGTGTCACATTTGGAAGACTCCTGATGGCCTCGTCTATAACAACGTGCAGAGCACCATCAACCTCAACCAGCCATCCATAGGATGAAATATTAATTCACTCACATGTCTTGCCAGTGCTACCCACATCAATCAGGAGATGAGCAGTGTTTATCGCAGCTTGACAGATTGAGAACTGCAAGTTGGAGGGGTGACGTCACCCGGTGTTCGGCAGCAGACGGGATTTGAGGGACCATCTTAAGGCAAAGTCTGTGCTCACCTTTTTGAAGCACAGCCTTTAACTTTCTCTAGGCCTTCCAATATGTTCAGACACTTAATGACAAAGCCATCCATCAAAATAAGCATTTGATGCATCTATGAATGTAGTGAGTGTGCAAATGCGTGTGAATGTTTGTCTATATACATGACGTGTGTGCTGACTCACGTTAGGGAAACTCTATCACCTGCTACAGCCCATGGAGAAAAATGAGTCCTGAATGGGAAGTCACACCCCCTCTCCCCCCATATCCAGTATCAAGGAATTTAAAAGCAGCAAAAACACCTAAAACACCACTAGTTCTATGCCAAACATAACTTTTTTTCCCTTGGGACGAAGTCACAGTTTTCCTAGACCGATCTGACTTTAATAAAGAGCTCTTGGCTTTGGAAATGTTTCATCAAGCGGGACGATTCAAATGCAGAAAACAAAAGCGGCAGGGCTCCACGATCTATTGTTTCCGAAAAATACGATACCCTCACCACATGAAAGGTGGGCGCACGTGGTCCAATTTTCTCGCACGAGGTGAGCGCATGCGCGTCTCGTTACCAAGGCCTGGCGTGATTCATAGTAGAGCCGTTTTTAGGAAGGTAGACCCTGGGGTCGGTTTGGACGGCCCTGACGGGGCGCACCAGCGTACAGAGACGGGTTGGACCGCGGAAGAGCTCTGCGCAGCCTGGACAGGGACTTCCAGGTGAGAGGACCGCGCCTGGCCACGTGCGTGGAAGGGACGGTGTCCAGCCTCTCCGGCTCAGGGGCTTCCTCAGGGGCTGAACCTGAGGAGAAGCGCGCTGGGCTCGAGCCCAGGTGTGCTGGATTCAGACGCTGGGTTCTTCCCTTACTCTCGCGTGCGCGTGCGCGGTGCTGGCCCACGGGGGCGGGGCGACGCCAGGTGGGCGGCCAGGTGAACATGCTCCGGTCAGCACCACGGCCGCAATGCAGGCTGGGAGGTGCGGAGCGTTCTGGCGACCTTGGCCTGGACACCTGGCTGGCGCCCCGGAGCAGTTTCAGGCCAGGTAAGCCCTGGTGTCCACTGCTCCGCTCGGGAGCTCCATTCTGTGCAGAAGGAGGGACCACAGTGCGGCCTGTACCCACTGGGAGTGGGACCCCCGCCGGGTGCCCCCTGTGTTCCTCGTGGGGGAGCTGGAAGCCGTGGGGACACCTGAGCCCAGGCAGAGTCCCTGTGCGGTCCAGGTGGCGGGGCAGAATCAGGACGCCCCGCAGACGGCATCTGGCCGTCTCTTGCTCTTGTCTGTCATTCAAAGCTGCTCACTGGGCCTCAGTCGTTGGACGGAATGACTCTTGTCCACAGACACCTGCATGCGTGTGCCAGAGTCTGCTCGCGGGGAACAAGGTCGCAGCAGGTGCCCCCGCCCCGGGGTGGGGGTGGGGGGCTCCCGTGTGGTGGTGCAGTGCGCCTGGCGCTCCCCTGCTCCCCGTTGTGCCTTGGGACCTCCTGGTGTCCGGGGCTCCATTCTGGCCGCCAGGGACAGAGATGAGGCTGGAAGCTGCCACCGCATTGAATTTGCGAATCCAGAAGGGGTGTTAGGGGCTGGGAGACCTTATAGCACAACCCCCTGCTCAGCAGGACATGGTGTGGCTCCGGCATCTTCCATCAGCTTGGTCTAATGCTGCTCATCTATACATATATATCTGGGAGCGCAACTGGGTGGGAAAAACCTCCAAAGTTTGACAGCCCAAGACTTTCTGATGTTACTAGTTCTGTCATGGCCTGACCAGGCAGTGTTACAGTGGATAGAGTGTCAGACTGGGACACAGAGGACCCAGGTTTGAAACCCTGAGGTCGCCAGCTTGAGTGCAGGCTCGTTCAGCTTGAATCCAAGGTCGCTGGCTTGAGCCCAAGGTCGCTGGCTTGAGCCCAGGGTCACTCCATCTGCTGTAGACCCCCCGGTCAAGGCAAATATTTGAAAGCAGGCAATGGGACACTAAGGAGACTAAGGAACAGCAATGAAGAGTTGATGCTTCTTGTCTCTCTTCCTTTCTGTCTGTCTGTCTCTGTCACAGAAAAAAAATCATAAAGAAAAGAGTTCTGTCATGTATTTTTTAATGTAGAAATGACACTCAAGGGAACTTCCTTTGCGGGGTCGGGGCGGGGGGTCGCAACACGGAATAACGGAGAAAGCTGGCATTTGGGGGACCTCGGCTGAGAAAGTACAGTACCAAAAAGACCAGATTCCAGAAAATTCCGAGCCCAAGGCCAATAGGCGTCACAGACATGTGAGTTGCTGGGTTCAGTTTGGGTCTGCACGGACCGCACTCATGCTAACAGTCAGAGGCGCGTTGCTCCGTTGTCTCAGGGACAGCACTCATGCTAACAGTCAGAGGCGCGTTGCTCCGTTGTCTCAGGGACCGCACTCATGCTAACAGTCAGAGGCGTGTTGCTCCGTTGTCTCAGGGACCGCACTCATGCTAACAGTCAGAGGCGTGTTGCTCCGTTGTCTCAGGGACCGCACTCATGCTAACAGTCAGAGGCGTGTTGCTCCGTTGTCTCAGGGACCGCACTCATGCTAACAGTCAGAGGCGTGTTGCTCCGTTGTCTCAGGGACCGCACTCATGCTAACAGTCAGAGGCGTGTTGCTCCGTTGTCTCAGGGACCGCACTCATGCTAACAGTCAGAGGCGCGTTGCTCCGTTGTCTCAGGGACCGCACTCATGCTAACAGTCAGAGGCGTGTTGCTCCGTTGTCTCAGGGACCGCACTCATGCTAACAGTCAGAGGCGCGTTGCTCCGTTGTCTCAGGGACCGCACTCATGCTAACAGTCAGAGGCGTGTTGCTCCGTTGTCTCAGGGACCGCACTCATGCTAACAGTCAGAGGCGTGTTGCTCCGTTGTCTCAGGGACAGCACTCATGCTAACAGTCAGAGGCGTTTGCTCCGTTGTCTCAGGGACCGCACTCATGCTAACAGTCAGAGGCGTGTTGCACCGTTGTCTCAGGGACCACACTCATGCTAACAGTCAGAGGCGTGTTTGCTCCGTTGTCTCAGGGACCGCACTCATGCTAACAGTCAGAGGCGTGTTGCACCGTTGTCTCAGGGACCGCACTCATGCTAACAGTCAGAGGCGCGTTGCTCCGTTGTCTCAGGGACCTCACTCATGCTAACAGTCAGAGGCGTGTTGCTCCGTTGTCTCAGGGACAGCACTCATGCTAACAGTCAGAGGCGTTTGCTCCGTTGTCTCAGGGACCGCACTCATGCTAACAGTCAGAGGCGTGTTGCTCCGTTGTCTCATTCATTCTTACCAGTAAGGAAGTCAATAATGCTATGAGGTGGTAGCCAGTGTGACCTGTGTTTGAGAGAGGGAGCAGTCAGAACTTGGCGTCTGAGCCAGGCCTTCGCCCAGGTGTGTGGTGACAGCCAAAGCCGTAGTGGTCGTGTCCCCCCATCCTCCAGGTCACAGTAAGCTGCCTACGCTGGGGCTCAGTTTAGAGAGTCCCACTGAGTGGCTACACCCCGTTATTTCCTAATAACAATCGCTTCTGACCACACCTGCTGTCAATGTGCTGTTACTCAGGCACGCTGAGGCGGTCAGCAGAGGATGAGTTTAAGGGAAAATGGTTTAAAATGGAAGAGCCCCTGTTTTTTTTCAGGTTGATTCAGAGTCCTGGGCCAGACGGGAAGCGGTGTGAAACTGAGCACAGAGAAACGTTCAGAGGGAAATGCGTCAGAAAGAAATAACCTCACGGCAGTCTGACAAGGACCTCACCTGGTCCCAGCAGGCGGCCCTGGCCCCAGCCGGCTGTGCTCGGTGCTCCGCGGTAGCCTTGTCCTCTCTGCCGGGAGACACACAGTCCACTCACCCCACCTCCGTGGCATGCAGTAGACAGAAGCAGTGGAGATGGGTCCCGAGCCCAGTGAAGGTGGTCAGACGAATTCTCTATGGACTATTCCAGATCGCCGTTGGTAACCCACGTAGCAGCCATTGAAGACAGCGCCGCCGCCTCCCTCTGTGGGCAGAGACGTGTTCCTGCCACCCCCTCGGTGGCTGTTGACAAAACTGTTGTTCTTGGAAAGAAAACCAGCCACCGGCTAGAAACCTGTTTTTGGGGGGATTACATTTAAAACAACACAATTCCGGCAAGCGTCCGCTCCGTAAGATGCTCACGTGTTCTTCTCGGAAACCCCCCACCCTCTGCCTCTCCTCACGGCTCTCCCTGGGGGTCTGCGTGGTCTCTGCGTGTGTGCGCAACGTCAGGGGACAGGATACACAGGTGACACGAAGAAGAGTCTGGGAGGACATCCGGCATTTGATATTAAACTGAGAGCATAACCCCGACTTCCAAGGAAATAGAGCCACCTCCGTCGAGATCCTCAAATTTGAAAAAATAATAAGAGAGAGAGAGAGAGTCGTATTTACAACCCCCACGTTAAAATAACTCGGAAAGGAAGAGGGAGCTATTTACAGAGTGAAAATCACTCCTTTCTGGACGGATCACGTAGGCCCGTTCCATGTTTCTCTGAAGAGCTCTGGGCAGGGTGCTTTTTAATCTCAATTTAGGCCCCACTTGAAATTCTGTTTCTTAGGGCAAGAAAGCTTTTTTTTTTTTTTTTTAAGAGCAGAGCCAGGTAATATCCCCCCCCCTGCCCCCCTCTTCCAGCTTGTCTGAAGCTTATGAAAGTCTGTCTCACTGTTGCCTTTCATCTCTGCAGAAACCTGTACCGGCTCCTGATTACCCCAAATGACAGTGTTTGCTGCCACTCCGTCTTTAATCAGATTTGAGCAATTCTGTTTAGTTGAAAAGAGGAGAGAGAGAGAATCACATGGCATTTCCCTTTCACGGGCTTTGCACTGGCTGAGAGGAACAAGGGCTGTTCTCCTCCGTCGCTCCCCGTGAGAGGTTTTGCTCTGAATGTTTTGCAGCCACGATTGTGTGTCTGGGAGCTCAGCCTCTACCCCATGGTGGCGGACTGCATTACTTCGCTGATTTCTTACCTGCCGCGTCAGGCTCCCGTGTAGATCGGGGACACGGCTTAAGAGGAATTATCTCCTGTTTTTAATAGATCACACACTGAGTCTCGAGCTCCAAATTCAACAGAAAATCAAGCTAATTGTTCATTTCTTCCAGGATATCCCTGAAGGGTAATTGACCTCTACAGAGCGACTTCTTCGTAGGAAACTAAATAATTAAGTCGAAGGAAATACATTTCTTGTTCGCCATTCCGGTTGTCAAGGGTTGTTTCTTTGTAGGTGTGATGAGATCATCAGCCGGCGTGCATTTTATACAAAAGATAAAGGCACCGTTTTTTTTCCCTCCAGCCTGTTTTGAACGAGGGTTTTTGTTTTATTTTGTTTTTGAAACAGGAAACACATTCAAATCATGGTTGTAGATAAAATCTTCACCCTTTCAAGTTATTCAAATGAAGTATTCTCAACCAAACCAGACCCTTTTCATTCCATATATCAACTTCTAGACCCATTGGGCCAGATCCCTACACTAAACGAATGACCTAGAAATATAGAATAGAGACAGCTTTGTAAAGCAACAGGTTGATATGTCCCCCCCCCCCCCAACTGACACACTGATTCTTTTATTATTTGGATCCACAATGTCTACCTATTCTATATAAATTTTCAGCAGTTGCTATGATTCATACTCCCCAGATAATAAAAAAGGATCCTCTCCCCCGACTCCAAATTCAGAGAGAGCCCTGTATTTCTTAGGTTTAAAAGTATCTCGACCCGAAACATTCTAATATACGGTCTTCTCAAAATAAGAGCATCCCGGAGGAGACCCTAATACATGCCTCCACCCTCACTAAAAATTACTTGTAAATTACAGAGGCTATAACATTTCCTGGAATCAACTCCCACCCAAATCAGTTCAGTCAGCGCAGTTTTTAACTTAACAATCACCACCTTCC
Source organism: Saccopteryx leptura (assembly GCF_036850995.1). NCBI lineage: Eukaryota > Metazoa > Chordata > Mammalia > Chiroptera > Emballonuridae > Saccopteryx > Saccopteryx leptura. Next base: position 77,791,996 of record NC_089513.1, read on the forward strand.
AGAGTTGCTTTGCCATGAAAATATTTCCAGGTGCTTGAGAAGAAATGAAAAAATGTTCCCCTGCATGGCCGGAGGCAGGGGACGTCCCCCACCCCACCCCCCGAGAAGAGGATGACTCTGCTAGCTCACCGCCCATGTCTAACCACCCCCAAAGTATCTAATTTGTAAATCGCTGAATCAGTCTGCGCACATTTGGAAAATTACTGCTTTCCTGCAATTTTCTGTAAGCTATTGCTAAATTGTTCTGTTGAATGTTAGTGGGGGAAAAAAATATTTTTAAACTACCTCTGAATCCTATAAGCCCATGGCACCGTATTCTGTTTATGTGAAGCAATTTAGCTTTATTAAACAGCATGAGCTCAAGTCCCCCACCCCCGAACAAAGGTGGGCTTGGCACAGTCTGTGCCCAGGGATTGCCAGCCGGACAAGCCTGTCTCCCTGGAAGGGGGCCTCCACTGGCTACCCCCCCCCCAGGGAGGCATGACTCCGTTTCATCTCGGATATTATTATAAAGGGACTTTTCTAGGCAGTGCAAATTTGAAGAGCACCTTCCAGCAAGTACTAATTTATGAACGTCTCTGCTTTCTACCCTTCACCAAGCCACCCACCAGTTATGTTTGATTTTTTTTTTCTCATCTTGGGCAATCAGAGAAGGTGGACAGACCTTATTATGCATTCAGCAAACAAAATGGCAGAAGTTAATCCACCTGTCACCCGAGAAGAGAGAAGGAAGAGGCACATTTAAAGCTGTCCGCGGACCTGCGCAGTGATGCGAGCTTTTGCAGACCGAGGGACCAGAGACAGTGACTGGAATCGGTCAGTCTGTCCGTGTCCTCCTGGGTCACCCTGTCGGGACATTTTAGAAAGGGGGAGTTAAAGGGAGACTTACAGTCCGGCCAGCCGTCACATCAGGTGGTTTCATGTCTCACGATGAGCGGTAATAATATCCGTGCTAAGCAGTTCGCTCCACGTTGAACCTTGAGCCTACACAGCCTCATCTGAGGTCATCGCCTGAATTTGGACACAGCGTTCTGGAAACTAAATTGGCCCGTGTTGGTGGGAAAGCCGGATGCAGCCCGACTGTGGTGGAGGGAGTGTCCTTGGTCCCCAACATGTTGGCACTGCGCCTGCTTCTCCGAACTCTAGAAAAGATGCGTTCGGGGCTCATTTTCTAATGTTTATGGATGTTGGGCATGTGCCAGGCACCCAGCTGTGGTCACAATCCTGCAAACGGGAACTGGCTCTTGATCGGCATGCATGCGAACAGTGATGGTGTGAAGGGCTCCCCGGGACCGGGACCGGAGGTGGGGCGGCCAGCTCGGACTCGGAGACTGACCCCATTGCAGGGATGTGTTCTGCCTTCCACCATCACAGCCACGGAGCCCAGGCCATGGCGTGAAGGTTCAAATCATTTCTGATGAGTCGTAAGGACAGCCTAGTCTGTCATACCTGCCAGCCTTACCTGCAGGAGCAGAGCTCTTGGACGGGAGTGTGGGGTTTGTCTGTTTTCTGTGGGAGCGCGTCAGAATGAAAATGCCTTCATAAATTGGCGTGGGTGTCAAAGCTGCTCACCTGCGCACCTGTTCACCTGCTCACCTGAGCACCTGCTCACCTACACACCTGCACACCTCCTCACCTGCTCACCTGCACACCTGCACACCTGCTCACCTGCACACCTGAGCACCTGCGCACCTGCTCACCTGCACAGCTGCTCACCTGCACAGCTGCTCACCTCCTCACCTGCACACCTGCGCACCTGCTCACCTGCACACCTGAGCACCTGCTCACCTGCACACCTGCTCACCTGCCCACCTGCTCACCTGCCCACCTGCTCACCTGCACAGCTGCTCACCTCCTCACCTGCTCACCTGCACACCTGCTCACCTGCGCACCTGCTCACCTGCTCACCTGCACACCTGAGCACCTGCTCAGCTGCTCACCTGCACAGCTGCTCACCTCCTCACCTGCACACCTGCTCACCTGCGCACCTGCTCACCTGCTCACCTGCACACCTGAGCACCTGCTCAGCTGCTCACCTGCACAGCTGCTCACCTCCTCACCTGCACAGCTGCTCACCTCCTCACCTGCACACCTGCTCACCTGCTCACCTGCACACCTGCTCACCTGCGCACCTGCTCACCTGCTCACCTGCACACCTGAGCACCTGCTCAGCTGCTCACCTGCACAGCTGCTCACCTCCTCACCTGCACACCTGCTCACCTGCGCACCTGCTCACCTGCACACCTGAGCACCTGCTCAGCTGCTCACCTGCACAGCTGCTCACCTCCTCACCTGCACACCTGCTCACCTGCTCACCTGCTCACCTGCACACCTGCTCACCTGCGCACCTGCTCACCTGCTCACCTGCACACCTGAGCACCTGCTCAGCTGCTCACCTGCGCACCTGCTCACCTGCACACCTGCTCACCTGCACACCTGCTCACCTGCTCACTTGCACAGCTGCTCACCTGCTCACTTGCACAGCTGCTCACCTGCACACATGCTCACCTGCTCACCTGCGCACCTGCTCACTTGCACAGCTGCTCACCTGCACACATGCTCACCTGCTCACCTGCACACCTGCTCACCTGCTCACTTGCACAGCTGCTCACCTGCACACATGCTCACCTGCTCACCTGCGCACCTGCTCACTTGCACAGCTGCTCACCTGCACACATGCTCACCTGCTCACCTGCGCACCTGCTCACTTGCACAGCTGCTCACCTGCACACATGCTCACCTGCTCACCTGCACACCTGCTCACCTGCTCACTTGCACAGCTGCTCACCTGCACACATGCTCACCTTCCCACCTGCTCACCTGCCCACCTGCTCACCTGTGCTGGAAAGAGGACCCAGCTTTCCGGCTCTCCCTTCGGGCACCAGCCATGGGGTTCACGGAAAAGCAACAGGTTCCTGCTGCCTCGATTTGTCACTCTTGATCATTTTAAGTGAAAGTCAATGAACAGAGCACGTTTTGTAAACTCTTCTGCCAAAAGTTCTTACTAATTGTGTGCACTTGGCCAGTCAAGCCTCTTAGAAATGGCTGAGGATGTGGAGAAAAGGGAACCCTCCTGCACTGCTAGTGGGAATGCAGACTGGTGCAGCCACTGTGGAAAACAGTATGGAGATTCCTCAAAAAATTAAAAATAGAACTGCCCTTTGACCCAGCTATCCCACTGTTAGGAATATATCCTAAGAATCCAAAAACACTGATTCAAAAGGAGAAATGCACCCCCATGTTTACTGCAGCATTGTTCACAATAGCCAAGATCTGGAAACAGCCCAAGTGTCCGTCAGTGGACAAGTGGATTAAAAAGCTGTGGTACATGTACAAATGGAATACTACACGGCTGTGAAAAAGAAAGAAATCTTACCTTTTGCAACAGCGTGGATGGACCTGGAGAGCATTGTGCTAAGTGAAATCAGCCAGTCAGAGAAAGACAAATATCATATGATCTCACTCATATGTGGAATCTAAGGAACAAAGTGAACTGAGGAACGGAATAGTGGCAGAGGCGGGGTCACAGGGAGCGGAGGGACAGCTGTCAGAGGGAAGGGGGATGAGGGGATGGGGTCAGAGAAGGTGAGGGGCTTAGTGAAATTATATATTCATAACACAGAGATACAGACAACAGGACAGCAAATCCCAGAGGGAAGTGGGGCGGGAGTTACGGGGGAGGAGGACAAAGGGGGTGTAATGGGGTACACGGGGGTGGAGGGTGCGAGTATTATATTGAATGGGATACTTGAATCCATGTTAACACAATAAATTAAAATTAGTTAAAAAATTTTTTTAATTAAAAGAAAAGAAATAAATGGCTGATAAGCTGCTTTTGATGAAGACGTGGCATTTTAAGCATAAAAGGGTGGGGGTCGTAGATGCAGGCACTGTGGCCTCCTGTTCCACTGGCCCACACACAGGCCTGTGGGTCAGCATCTAAAACCCCACAGGAGGCCATCAGCACACTCTACCCGGCTCCTCAGCCGCAGAGACCATCAACGTGAACCCGGCGGGTCTGACGGGCTTTCTGGAGTTGTGTGAGGAGCACCGGGGGCTCAGGCGCGTGGGCAAATCCCCCCGCCCGCCCATGAGGTGTGCGGGGAGTGCAGGGTGTGCAGAGAGCCGGGGAGAGAACGGGAGGGAGCCTGCCGTCCGAAGGGGCCGCCTGGGAGACAGCCCGGGGTCCTGAAGACCCTGAGCAGTGGGTGTTACCCTTTGAAGAGAGAGCAGGGAGAATGCACCTTGGGATGTGGCTTCCTTTTGATGACTTTTCGGAGGACCTGTGAAGTAGCCAGGCTTCCTGTGTCCGTCCGGTGGGCTCTATCCCCCTTGGCGGCGAGGAGACGCGGGCGTCGGCATCGGTCCCGGCCTACTTTCTTCAAAGGCAGCTTGTCCCAGCAGATGTCCAAAAGCCGCGGGTTCAAATCCGGACTCGGCCGCTTCCCAGAACCAGTGCAGTTTGGGGCCAATCACCGTCTCCCTGAACTCTGCTTCTTTAAGGATCACAGGGCTGTGACCCAGGTGCGGGAGGATCACTGAGGCCACACTGGGTACTCCGTAAATAGCAAAGAGTAAAATTCGTGTGATGTCAGACAGCAGAAGATAATGACAGTTTAAAAATTATTATTATTATTTGTGTGTGTGTGTGTGTGTGGAGGGTGGAGAGGGTTTTTTAATTGAATTTATCAGGGCAACATTGGTTAATAAGTTATATAGGTTTCAGGTGCACAACTCTATAATCTGTCATCTGTACACTGTACTGTGTGTCCGTCACCCCAAATCAACTCTCCTTCCATCACCATGTACCCCCTCTGCCCTCTCCTCCCTCCCCCCTCCCCTTCCCCTCCTGTAAGATCCTGTTTCTTGTGATAAATTTCAAGAATATATTGATGAACAAAATACCCTTCATGTGTTATACATTTCCTTTAAAAAACTTCTTCTTTTTGATAAAGTTTATGGGAGGACAAAGGTTTGTGGGTGTCTCCCAGACCTTTGAGCCCCAGAGTTGTAGCATCTCTGGGACTGAGGACCTGAGACAAAGGACACAGAAAGTAGAAAGAAGGGAGGAAAGAAAGGGAGGGAACGAGAGAGGGAGGGAGGAGAGAGAGAGAGAGAGAGAGAGAGAGAGAGAGAGAAAGAAAGGCAGAAATTGTTTTTCAAAGCACCAGCTTCCCCAAATCATGAGAAACACAACATCTGATTTCCACTTGCTAAATGGAGATTTAAAAGCCTCAAATGGAGTTTCAAGTGGGGACCCTCTCTTTTCCTGTGGGCTGAAGCTATCATTTGGGGTGTCCCGTAATCTGGTTTGAAAAGTCAGGCATCGCATTGGAGAGCACTTTGAAATCACAGATTCAAATACGACTTCTTTTTTTTTAACAGCTTTATTGCGCTATAATTCACATACCAGACAATTCACCCACTTACAGCACACCGTTCCACTCTATTCACGGATAAAGTGCAACTACCACCCCAGTCAAACTTTAGAATCCTGTCCTCCCCTTACAGAGAAGCCCCATGCGCCCTGAGCTCTCGCGCCCTCCCCCTCCCCCTTCCCCCAGTCTACCTGTCTCTACAGACGTCCCTCACCTGTACGTTCACGTGAAGGGCACCGTCCGGTCAGCGGTGCCTGGTGACCGCCCTGTCCGGTTGTAGCAAGACCGCTGCCTCTTCTTGTTCATCACAGATGCTATTCCGTTCATTGCATCTTGTTCCTCCGATCATCAGTGGATGGTCATGGCTCCCCCCCACCTCTGCTTTGTTACGAAGCATTGGGGTACAGCTTTGCGTGGACACGCGTTTTCACTTCTCTTGTGTGTCTCCCCTGGGAGTGGAGTTGTTGGGGCCCATGGTGCGTGCGTGCGTGTGTAACCGTCGAGGGGCAGCCCGTGGGGGCTCCACAGCACACGCTCCATCTCTGTTCCCACCAGCAGGTGGGGGGTCAGGGCTCCGCAGGGGGCGCTGCTGTAGGGATCGGATTGCTGGCCAGTTCTTTCTTGTTGTTGGGGGGGGAGGAGCCAGAGCTCAGTGACCCTCGTCCTGGTCTGCGGGGCAGCACCCCCAGGAAATGTGAGTTCCTTCCTCTTCTGGAACTCAGGCGTTCCACTGTGCACAGCCTGTCAGATCTCCGTGTGCCTGAGCCCCCCGGTTCCTCCCTGATGCGTAAGCTTTTGAAGGTCCCCGCCTGGTCTTCTGACTTGCCGGTCACCTCGTTCTTGTTTCACTTGCTGGAATGCAAGCTCCCTCGAGGAAGAGACTTTGTTGACCATGCGGAATAATCCATCACCATCTTGTCCCTCGTGTCTAAAAAAAAAAAGCACAATCAGGCTGGCGTATAGAAGGTAGGAATTGTTTGAGCCCCAGACGCCACCCGAGGGCCATAGTATAATTTGTGACATCATGTATCCAGAATTGTCGAACAGATACTCCAGGGGACAGTGAGCAAGTCCTGAGCACAGTGAGATCATTTTCCTCCTCCGTGGAAGCTTAGAAAACTTCATTTCCTAACCTAATGTCTGAGTCTATAAAACTCTGTGAGGTCAGAGGGAGGTGCTTCCTGACTTTAAAGGGCGGTGGTGACATCACTGCTCTGAGGTCAGAGGGAGAGGCTTCCTGACTTTAAAGGGCGGTGGTGACATCACTGCTCTGAGGTCAGAGGGAGAGGCTTCCTGACTTTAAAGGGCGGTGGTGACATCACTGCTCTGAGGTCAGAGGGAGAGGCTTCCTGACTTTGAAGGGCGGTGGTGACATCACTGCTATGAGGTCAGAGGGAGAGGCTTCCTGACTTTAAAGGGCGGTGGTGACATCACTGCTCTGAGGTCAGAGGGAGAGGCTTCCTGACTTTGAAGGACAGTGGTGACATCACTGCTATGAGGTCAGAGGGAGAGGCTTCCTGACTTTGAAGGGCGGTGGTGACATCACTGCTATGAGGTCAGAGGGAGAGGCTTCCTGACTTTGAAGGGCGGTGGTGACATCACTGCTATGAGGTCAGAGGAAGAGGCTTCCTGACTTTGAAGGACAGTGGTGACATCACTGCTATGAGGTCAGAGGGAGAGGCTTCCTGACTTGAAAGGCGGTGGTGACATCACTGCTATGAGGTCAGAGGGAGAGGCTTCCTGACTTGAAAGGCGGTGGTGACATCACTGCTATGAGGTCAGAGGGAGAGGCTTCCTGACTTGACGGGCGGTGGTGACGTCACTCGGGAGCACTTGGTAGATGGAAGAGCAGGCTGCAGGCAGCCACATCGGGGCATAGCACTCCGGGGTTTGTGATGCTGGTTCCATGCACGCTTGAACTCCTCAAACCCATCTGGTTTAAAGAACTTCAGGGGGTTCTCATGAGATCAAACTAGCTCCCCCACGTGGGAGCGAGGGCCGTAGACATCGCCGTCCTGTCTCCGAAAATGGACCTGTGCAGGGCAGCTCCCCCGGGAAGGGGAACATCCCAGCATCTGGCCATTCCAGTCAGTTTAGCTCGACCGGTGTGACCGCAGGCGAGGGACACGATGCTCTGGAAATGTCGTCCTTTCTCGCTGAGCCGGTTTCTCTCTTTAAAGCTCAAGCGGGACGTGGTGAGGATGGTGGGGGGTCTGTGAGGAGACCGTGGGACATGGGGGCCCCGGTCAGACTGGAGAAGCAGTGCTGTGACGCCCAGCCTCGCCTGCCCTGGGGGGGGGGTGGCAGGAAGGAAGGAAAGAAGGGAGGGAGGATGCGTGTCATTGACAGTCGCATGCACCCCCCACCCCCTGCCCGCATCACGGGGTCGCACCCCTGAGCGGGCGATCGTTAGGAACTGTTACGGGGGGACCTCTGGGGCGAGCGCCCGTCCAGCCCGCTTTTTCAGGCCCCCGACCTCTAGGACATCCCCAGACTTTGGGGCCAAGCCGAGTCCCCACGGTGCAGGGACAGAGGCTGACAGGCAGGCAGTTCCAGGAGGAGGCCGGATGGATGTACCCGAGGCTGAAACAAGACTGTCTCAGAAGAGGCTGGCGTCTTGTTAATTGGCAACCCAGTGTATCCAGGAGAGTGGGGGCTCCTAGAGCAGACGCGGGTCAATTACAGAACACGAAGAAAGACAGGTCCCCCGCACGGCCACATGTGGCTGAACACATCCGGGGCCATGGGGACCAGGGGCTGGGCAACCACGTCAGAAGAGATGGAAGGAGTCCCCCGCACGGCCACATGTGGCTGAGCGCATCCGGGGCCATGGGGACCAGGGGCTGGGGCAACCACGTCAGAAGAGATGGAAGGAGTCCCCCGCACGGCCACATGTGACTGAGTGCATCCGGGGCCATGGGGACCAGGGGCTGGGGCAACCACGTCAGAAGAGATGGAAGGAGTCCCCCGCACGGCCGCATGTGACTGCATCCGTGGCCATGGGGACCAGGGGCTGGGGCAACCACGTCAGAAGAGATGGAAGGAGTCCCCAGCATGGCCACATGTGACTGAGTGCATCCGGGGCCATGGGGACCAGGGGCTGGGGCAACCACGTCAGAAGAGATAGAAGGAGTCCCCCGCACGGCCGCATGTGACTGAGCGCATCCGGGGCCATGGGGACCAGGGGCTGGGGCAACCACGTCAGAAGAGATGGAAGGAGTCCCCCGCACGGCCGCATGTGACTGAGCGCATCCGGGGCCATGGGGACCAGGGGCTGGGGAAACCACGTCAGAAGAGATGGAAGGAGTCCCCCGCACGGCCGCATGTGGCTGAGTGCATCCGTGGCCATGGGGACCAGGGGCTGGGCAACCATGTCAGAAGAGATGGAAGGAGTCCCCCGCACGGCCGCATGTGGCTGAGTGCATCCGTGGCCATGGAGACCAGGGGCTGGGGCAACCACGTCAGAAGAGATGGAAGGAGTCCCCAGCATGGCCGCATGTGACTGAGCACATCCGTGGCCATGGGGACCAGGGGCTGGGGCAACCACGTCAGAAGAGATGGAAGGAGTCCCCCGCACGGCCGCATGTGACTGAGCGCATCCGGGGCCATGGGGACCAGGGGCTGGGGCAACCACGTCAGAAGAGATGGAAGGAGTCGACCTGTTGTTTCCCTGGTCACCCTGTTCCGGGGTGGGGGGGGAATGGTACCGGAGTCCTGGGTGGTCTTCCTGTCTTCCTGACTTCTCCGAGTGGCCCCTCCCTGCCCTGCACTCTTCTGCTTGGCTCCCAGGTGCTCTGGTCTTTCTCCCATGTCAGGACTAATCCAGTTGGCCGTGGAGATCCACCCGTGGAGTTCGGGGTCGAGTGTGTGGCTGTCGTTTTGGGGAGAGCCCTGCGCTTCCTGGCTGACACGTCTTCATCACGTTCTCTCGTGTTTACAGGACGGCTCCGGCCCAGACGGAGCCAACCGGGCCGGATGTCGAGGAGGGACGGGACATAGCATCCCTGTTGGTTTCAGAGAAGCGATTCCCTCTGCTGGCTCATTGCTGTCCGTTCTAGCAATGCGCTTCAGCTGCCTAATCCACAGCGACGCCCCACGCGGAAGCGGAAAGGGGAGCGGTTGCCAATCTCCTCGCATCCTCGTTACTCCTGCCAGAACCCGGGCCGGGCCGGGCCAGATTGGGCCAGCAGCAGCACCAGCGCCGTGTTCGCAGCTCTCGCTGGAAGTCACGCGTCTCTCATGTCACCGAGCTGGGTGGAAAGTGGGGGAAGCCCACGTCCCCCTTCCACCTGTAGGCGCCCCTTACATGGTGTGCTGTCCCGCCCGTCGTGAGTACCGAGATGTTCAGGATGTTCTGTGTGCTGAATGTTTGGTGAATGTTCCCAACACCCCCCCACACACACACACTCACGCTCACACACGGCAGAATCAGCAAACACATGGTTCCGTTTCTCGACAGATTGATACCCAGAGCAGCCTTCATAGAAGGACTGATTTTAACAAACCCATCTTTGGAAATGTTTTATTCACAGGACTCGGGGCTTGCCTCCCTGTAATGTAATGAGGTTGCATCATGAGGTCCAAATGCAACCTGGTGCAGGAGGAGGTCCGCGAACACGTCCCTAAGAAGCCCAACTGCAGTCAGTGATGCCCGCGTCCCTGGAACCAGCCCGTGTTGGCTGGCAGACCGGGTTCTGCCCAGAGCACAGATTCCGCCACCGCCCGGCCCCTTGTCTGACGGATCTAACGTGGTGTTTCTTTTACCCTCATCTCTCCTGCGTTGCCAGGAGTCTGGGCTGATGCCCGACCGGGCTGACCGCCTCCACAGGAGGAGCGGGGGCGGGGAGGGCCTGAGGAAATGCAGAGATGCTATGAAATGCGTCCTTAGGCTTTGAATGACCACACGTCGGCTTCCTTCTCTCTCAGTCGGTGCTCGGTTTCTGTGGCGATGGCCGGACGGCATGCTTGTCCCTCCGGTTTCTCTGGGCCCATCTCTCCGCTGCCCTGTTCGCTGTCTGCTCTCCCGCTTCCCGGGCGTCAAGGGGAGGAGGCTGCTTTTCCCAGAGAGAGCCCTGTGTCCAGCACCCCCGTCGGTCTCTGGGACCTCAGCATTGGAGAGGGTCTTTCACCACAAGGCGTCGTTCTGGTTCATATGTAACCCTGGGGCCGAGTTAGTGGGACTTCAAGGGAATGGCTAGGTTCTGATTGCAGAAAGTAGAGAGAAAGAGAGAGAGAGAGAGAGAAAGAGAGAGCCCTAAAGACCCACACTTCCCTCGAGAGGGGGTCCCAAAGGTGCAGGGCGGGCCCACGGACAGCAGGCAGCTCAGGGGACGGGTGGGGGGGCGAGAAGGTGATTGGTTGTCATAACAACAACACTGACACTTTCTACCTGGCAAGAGACTGTCTGGCGCTTTGCGTCCAGGACCTCAGCAGACCCTGCAGGGCGGAGACTTACGGCCGTCTCTTTACAAAGGGGGCATCGGAGAACGGGGTCCCTCGTGGTGAGGATTCACCGAAAGAAACCAGTCAGAGGGCCATCAAGTCCTCTGCGCCCAGACTCCTGGCAATGCAGGAGAGATGAGGGTAAAAGAAATACCACGTTAGGTCCATCAGACAAGGGGCCGGGCGGTGGTGGTGGCAGTGGCGGTGGCGGTGGCGGACCCGTGTTGCCTGATCCCTTGTTTTGGGGCTGCATCCCTCCCCTTCTGCCTGGCAGTGCAATCTCCCTAAACACACACGTTCTCTGTCACCCCAGGCTGACTCTCGGAGTCCCCTGTCCCAGTGCGCACAGAGGTCACGGGCCGGCCTCGTGCATCTCTGAGGGGTGTTCCGTTCCCATCCCACCAGCTGGTCCGGCTGTCCGGAGCGGCCGCAGGGACGTGGGCACAGACAGCATCTCCGTCATCCTCACCGGGCTCCCTCGAGACGCTCGCCTGTCCAGGGCCAGCTCACATCTGTGTGTTTGGGCGCCAGCCTCCCGGAGAGCTGATTTGTATCTGATGCATATTTAATCACGTGGAGGCCGTTAGGCAGCCTCTCTCCGTGCACTTGATGTCTCTCCAAGCGCCTTTCGCAGGCTCCTTGATGCAGAGCGTTTCACCTTACAGCATCCCGGAGCAGCTCTCACGGCAGCGCTCGGGCGCGGGTGTTCCGACGTGTCATGGAGTCACGGGCCGATGAGTGCCCGAGGGTGGGGCCGGGAGCCGGGAGCAGCAGGGGGTAGCCCCCCCATCCTGCTCCTCTCTGTCCATGTCGATATGCGCACACACTTAAAAGAAGAGAGACCTGAGTCCCGGGCATCTCTCCCGGTTCAGTCTGCTTGCCGTTCAGTTCCACGTAGTGCAGGGAAATGCCAGAGCGGGCAAAGCCAAACAGTCCAAGGGACTTCGTCGTCATCTTAGTTTTAAACCTAAGAGCAGATCAGCTAACGCTGATGGAGAGCCTCCCGTGCACAGATAACGGCACACACAGAAACAAAACCAGATCTCAGGGGGCTGTCTTCTCCGAACCGTCCAGGGACGCCGTCCAGGGCCGAGCTCCGGGCGCCGTGGCCGCAGACGCCTCGGGATCTCGGAACAAGTCCTGCAAACTCCGCCTAAGGTGTTCGTTTCGGTGACGGCCTTGCCTTGGAGCAAACAGAGCCGTCAGCTTCTACACAGCGCTTGGCTGTTAGGCGCCGAGGCGAGACCGTCCGGTCGGATGCTCCAGACGCGGTTGTGTTTGAGGCGCTGGGCGAGACCCCGGGCTGTTCGCCAACGCCGCCTGGGACCCCTGGCGCTGTGGCCGCCGTCTCAGGGCCCTGGGGACACGAGCTGAGCATGGACGCACTGTGTGTGACGATGAGAATGGCCCTCGGGGTCATCACCCCAACCTGAAGCTCTCCTGTCGTGCGAGAGGATGTTCTATCTTGTGTTGTGTTTAAGGCACTTCAGTTTGTCCAATCCCTGCCTTAACATTAGCCCGCAGAGCAGAAAAGGAAGAGAAAAAAGTCCTCCTCCCGGCCACCCTTCTAGCTAAGTATCTATACACAAACGTGTGCATTGAATATTCTAAGGAGAGGTGATAGTGATATATTTCCCAGAGGGACGGTGTGACGATCGGTGACACAGGGGTACAAGGGACACTGTGGAGGCATCCTTGATGTGTCCTTGACGGTGTCCTTGATGGTCGTCACGCTCACACAGACCACCCCACTCCCCCCTCTGCTATCTTCCAGCCACACCCGTCGCCTCAGCTCTGCCTGTTCTCAGCACCCGGGGTCGGGAAGGCAGCCCCGCAGCGCCTGTCATCACAACCGAGACCCTGGGGCTGTGGGACCCCCGTGCCCTCGCTTCCACCCGCTGCTGGGGAACCAGCGCCAGCCGCCTCCTGCTTCACGATGTTGGGACCCTGGAGCCACGCACCCCGTTGACGGAGCAGAGGCTAAAAAAGAGAAGAGATGTCGGCTCTGACGGCAGACGCCCGGACAGCAGGACTCCGGAACGAGGACCCCAGTGAGAGCCGAAAGTAACAAAGTTCTCTGCAACAAGAAGGGGGGGGGGGTCAGAGATCCACACAGCCTGAAACAACCCGTCCAAAGCGGCTGTGGCCGTATTCTCGAGGGCAGCTTGCCAGCCTCGTCGGGGCACCGTGGCGATGGAAAGCAAACTGGACCAATGAGGTAAGAAAATAATAAGGCGAATAATGAAATTCAGAACTCTGCTGGATGGGCTAGTGTTGCGTTCTATACGTTCAGTGGAAGCCCTTTGAAAAGGTATAATTTTATAGTAAGATCTGTCACCGCAGAGACGCACAGTGGAAATTCCGTGGTTTTGTTTAGATCACTACCTGTATTTATCTATAAGGTCTAGGCCCCCCTCCCTCCCCTCCAAGTGAGAATCGCATGTGTCCAGAGTTAAACACATGCGGATGTAGAGACAGACGGGGACATAAAGATGCACTGATTTAATCTATAATGCCCTGTGACATTTCTTTTCAGGAAAAATATACTTAGAATTTATACTTAGGTGACCATCCTGTGACAGTAATGTTTCTAGATTGCTAATAGAGAGAGAGATCGCCAAGCAAGTCTTTTTTTTTTTTTTTCTTTTTTTTTTTCCATCAGTGATGTGAGGCTTGCCGTTGGTTTTTACGGGTGAGTTTACCGAGAAACACAGTTGAGATGCATCATGTTCCAGGGGTTCTCCCTTCTTCGCACCTGGTCCCGGGCGATGACGGGGGCCGCAGGCCTGTGCCCCTTGCCGTTTGAGAAGGACAGGCTGTTGATACGTTTGCAGTATTTGTCACTCTCCAAGGGGGTACGCTTCAGCCACGCTGGGCAGGCTGCCACATTGACGTCCACACACACGCGTGGAATGAGACGGTTGCGTAAGGAATGTCTGCGTCGTCGGGGAGGTGGCGGCTTCACCTTTCTGCAGCACGTGTGTGGAGTCCGAGGCCTGCTAGACTTTGTGTGTCCTTGGAGCCCCAGTTCTTAAAAGTCCGGCTGTGCCGTGTCCGTCCATTTCGGCCATCTCAGCGTTCAGGGTGGCCGGCTTCTGGCTTCGGGATCCTGCGTCCGTGAGCCAAAGCCTGAGCGTGAGCAAAGCCAGCGAAGTCCCTCTCTTTCGGAAGTCTGGAAGCACGTTGTGTGTGTGTGTGAGGGGGGGGGTCGTTCTGTTTCAGCAGACCCGTTCTGGACAGCGAGGGAAGGCTTTGGACTGGAGATCGATGGTGTCCATCGAAGCCATAGGAATTAGGACTAGGCACGGGGATAAATAAAAGATGCCATGTCGTGATAACAACACAACCATGGGAACTGGTGCTTCTCTGTGACCGTGGTTGCCGCCGTGTTGAAGGCGTGGGTCACTCTTCCTCTGGGACCTGCCGGAGGTCCCGGGTGTGCGCTGGTCGCTTGTGCCCTCTGCTGGACGGAAGGAGCGTTGTGGGTACCACCGGGGTGGAGGAATGAGGATGGACGATACCTCCTTCTTCCATTTCAGATGCTGCTGTTGTGGAGTGAATGCACAAGGCTCAGCATCGCCGGGAGGTAAGCCGGGCCCTTCCAAACTGCAGAGCGGGCGGCAGAGACTCATCCCCACCCTGTGATTCTCTGAGCAGTAAACGGTGTGCCATTAGCTTCAGCTCCGACGGGGGAGTCCCTGTCTCCTCCCTGCCTCCCTCTTCCTCGGAACGGGCGACAGAGTTAAGTTTCCTCCCCTTCAACTTCTCCCGTGGAGACGCTTCGCTGCCCCTTTCCCAGCGCCCTGCCTTGGGCGCAGTCTCCGGGACACGCCGCTTACAGGTCACTTGCTCTGCGCACGTAGGTGTGGGGCTGCAGAAGGCCGGGGTGTGCGGCTCTTTCAGAGCCAGACAGCGGCCACGCACTGCTCGGCACACGCCGGGCTCCGGTGTCTCGGGAGCGACCAGTTGCCGGGAGCGGAGCATGAAAGGGACAAGCACATGAAAGACCCCTTCTCGGCCTCACGTCCTTTGAGGCCGGTGGGGACCCGCGCCCGGCGGTCAGCAGCCCCGCGGGGCGGGCGTGCGGGGCTCGTGAGAGCAGTTCGCATCCTCACGCCCAGTGGGACGGCGCGTGCACGGTTCAAACGGCCCGCCGGCCCTCAAAGCACCGCTCACCTGAAAAACATACATTGGCTCCTCTGGGCTTCAAACGTGACCCCAACGAACAAAGGAGGGGTGTTCACAAACTTCAGGGGACCCGACTCAACGTTGTCGTTGGTGGAGAAACGCAGAAGAGAGGGGTCTTTGTACTTATGAGAGGTCCGCACCTGGCCTGGTGTGCGGTAATGCAGGCTGTCAGCCCCCCACATGTCGGGGGCGCCTGCCCACTGCGCCTCAGAAGCCCCCGAACACTCGTGCGCGGCACTGACCCTTCTGTGAGGCTGCGCGGCTGTGCGTGGACTCTCTCCGCTTAAGCTGGGACAGGCAGCCCCAGTGACTTCCGTGAAACAGGGAGCGGAAGGGTGGAAACCCACACCGGCCGTGCGTGCGGGCAGGCAGCGGAGCGTGTGAACTACCGTGCGTGCGGGCAGGGAGCGGAGCGTGTGAACTACCGTGCGTGCGGGCAGGGAGCGGAGCGTGTGAACTACCGTGCGTGCGGGCAGGGGAGCGTGTGAACTACCGTGCGTGCGGGCAGGCAGCGGAGCGTGTGAACTACCGTGCGTGCGGGCAGGGAGCGGAGCGTGTGAACTACCGTGCGTGCGGGCAGGGGAGCGTGTGAACTACCGTGCTTGCGGGCAGGGGAGCGTGTGAACTACCGTGCGTGCGGGCAGGGGAGCGTGTGAACTACCGTGCGTGCGGGCAGGGAGCGGAGCGTGTGAACTACCATGTGTGCGGGCAGGGAGCGGAGCGTGTGAACTACCATGCGTGCGGGCAGGGAGCGGAGCGTGTGAACTACCGTGCGTGCGGGCAGGGGAGCGTGTGAACTACCGTGCTTGCGGGCAGGGGAGCGTGTGAACTACCGTGCGTGCGGGCAGGGGAGCGTGTGAACTACCGTGCGTGCAGGCAGGGGAGCGTGTGAACTACCGTGCGTGCGGGCAGGGGAGCGTGTGAACTACCGTGCGTGCGGGCAGGGCGCGGAGTGTGTGAACTACCGTGTGTGCGGGCAGGGAGCGGAGCGTGGGAACTACCGTGCGTGCGGGCAGGGGAGCGTGTGAACTACCGTGCGTGCGGGCAGGGAGCGGAGCGTGTGAACTACCGTGCGTGCGGGCAGGGGAGCGTGTGAACTACCGTGCGTGCGGGCAGGGGAGCGTGTGAACTACCGTGCGTGCGGGCAGGGAGCGGAGCGTGTGAACTACCGTCTGTGCGGGCAGGGGAGCGTGTGAACTACCGTGCGTGCGGGCAGGGGAGCGTGTGAACTACCGTGCGTGCGGGCAGGCAGCGGAGCGTGTGAACTACCGTGTGTGCGGGCAGGGGAGCGTGTGAACTACCGTGCGTGCGGGCAGGGAGCGGAGCGTGTGAACTACCGTGCGTGCGGGCAGGGAGCGGAGCGTGTGAACTACCGTGTGTGCGGGCAGGGGAGCGTGTGAACTACCGTGCGTGCGGGCAGGGGAGCGTGTGAACTACCGTGCGTGCGGGCAGGGAGCGGAGCGTGTGAACTACCGTGCGTGCGGGCAGGCAGCGGAGCGTGTGAACTACCGTGCGTGCGGGCAGGGAGCGGAGCGTGTGAACTACCGTGCGTGCGGGCAGGGAGCGGAGCGTGTGAACTACCGTGCGTGCGGGCAGGGGAGCGTGTGAACTACCGTGCTTGCGGGCAGGGGAGCGTGTGAACTACCGTGCGTGCGGGCAGGGGAGCGTGTGAACTACCGTGCGTGCGGGCAGGGAGCGGAGCGTGTGAACTACCATGTGTGCGGGCAGGGAGCGGAGTGTGTGAACTACCATGTGTGCGGGCAGGGAGCGGAGCGTGTGAACTACCGTGCGTGCGGGCAGGGGAGCGTGTGAACTACCGTGCTTGCGGGCAGGGGAGCGTGTGAACTACCGTGCGTGCGGGCAGGGGAGCGTGTGAACTACCGTGCGTGCGGGCAGGGAGCGGAGCGTGTGAACTACCGTGCGTGCGGGCAGGGCGCGGAGTGTGTGAACTACCATGTGTGCGGGCAGGGAGCGGAGCGTGGGAACTACCGTGCTTGCGGGCAGCGGAGCGTGTGAACTACCGTGCGTGCGGGCAGGGGAGCGTGTGAACTACCGTGCGTGCGGGCAGGGGAGCGTGTGAACTACCGTGCGTGCGGGCAGGGAGCGGAGCGTGTGAACTACCGTGCGTGCGGGCAGGGGAGCGTGTGAACTACCGTGCTTGCGGGCAGGGGAGCGTGTGAACTACCGTGCGTGCGGGCAGGGAGCAGAGCGTGTGAACTACCATGTGTGCGGGCAGGGAGCGGAGCGTGTGAACTACCATGTGTGCGGGCAGGGAGCGGAGCGTGTGAACTACCGTGCGTGCGGGCAGGGGAGCGTGTGAACTACCGTGCTTGCGGGCAGGGGAGCGTGTGAACTACCGTGCGTGCGGGCAGGGGAGCGTGTGAACTACCGTGCGTGCGGGCAGGGAGCGGAGCGTGTGAACTACCGTGCGTGCGGGCAGGGCGCGGAGTGTGTGAACTACCGTGCGTGCGGGCAGGGAGCGGAGCGTGGGAACTACCGTGCTTGCGGGCAGCGGAGCGTGTGAACTACCGTGCGTGCGGGCAGGGGAGCGTGTGAACTACCGTGCGTGCGGGCAGGGAGCGGAGCGTGTGAACTACCGTGCGTGCGGGCAGGGGAGCGTGTGAACTACCGTGCGTGCGGGCAGGGGAGCGTGTGAACTACCGTGCGTGCGGGCAGGGGAGCGTGTGAACTACCGTGCGTGCGGGCAGGGAGCGGAGCGTGTGAACTACCGTGCGTGCAGGCAGGGGAGCGTGTGAACTACCGTGCGTGCGGGCAGGGGAGCGTGTGAACTACCGTGCGTGCGGGCAGGGAGCGGAGCGTGTGAACTACCGTGTGTGCGGGCAGGGGAGCGTGTGAACTACCGTGCGTGCGGGCAGGGGAGCGTGTGAACTACCGTGCGTGCGGGCAGGCAGCGGAGCGTGTGAACTACCGTGCGTGCGGGCAGGCAGCGGAGCGTGTGAACTACCGTGCGTGCGGGCAGGCAGCGGAGCGTGTGAACTACCGTGCGTGCGGGCAGGGGAGCGTGTGAACTACCGTGCGTGCGGGCAGGGAGCGTAGCGTGTGAACTACCGTGCGTGCGGGCAGGGAGCGGAGCGTGTGAACTACCGTGCGTGCGGGCAGGGGAGCGTGTGAACTACCGTGCGTGCGGGCAGGCAGCGGAGCGTGAGAACTACCGTGCGTGCGGGCAGGGAGCGGAGCGTGTGAACTACCGTGCGTGCGGGCAGGGAGCGGAGCGTGTGAACTACCGTGTGTGCGGGCAGGGAGCGGGGCGTGAGAACTACCGTGTGTGCGGGCAGGGAGCGGGGCGTGTGAACTACCGTGCGTGCGGGCAGGGAGCGGAGCGTGAGATCTACCATGCGTGCGGGCAGGGCGCAGAGCATGTGAACTACCGTGTGTGCGGGCAGGGAGCGGGGCGTGAGAACTACCGTGTGTGCGGGCAGGGAGCGGAGCGTGTGAACTACCGTGTGTGCGGGCAGGGGAGCGTGTGAACTACCGTGCGTGCGGGCAGGGGAGCGTGTGAACTACCGTGTGTGCGGGCAGGGGAGCGTGTGAACTACCGTGCGTGCGGGCAGGGAGCGGAGCGTGTGAACTACCGTGCGTGCGGGCAGGGAGCGGAGCGTGTGAACTACCGTGTGTGCGGGCAGGGGAGCGTGTGAACTACCGTGCGTGCGGGCAGGGGAGCGTGTGAAGTACCGTGTGTGCGGACAGGGAGCGGAGCGTGTGAACTACCGTGTGTGCGGGCAGGGGAGCGTGTGAACTACCGTGCGTGCGGGCAGGCAGCGGAGCGTGTGAACTACCGTGTGTGCGGGCAGGGGAGCGTGTGAACTACCGTGCGTGCGGGCAGGGGAGCGTGAGAACTACCGTGCGTGCGGGCAGGGAGCGGAGCGTGTGAACTACCGTGCGTGCGGGCAGGGAGCGGAGCGTGTGAACTACCGTGTGTGCGGGCAGGGGAGCGTGTGAACTACCGTGCGTGCGGGCAGGGGAGCGTGTGAACTACCGTGTGTGCGGGCAGGGAGCGGAGCGTGTGAACTACCGTGTGTGCGGGCAGGGGAGCGTGTGAACTACCGTGCGTGCGGGCAGGGGAGCGTGTGAAGTACCGTGCGTGCGGGCAGGGAGCGGAGCGTGTGAACTACCGTGTGTGCGGGCAGGGGAGCGTGTGAACTACCGTGCGTGCGGGCAGGCAGCGGAGCGTGTGAACTACCGTGTGTGCGGGCAGGGGAGCGTGTGAACTACCGTGCGTGCGGGCAGGGGAGCGTGTGAACTACCGTGCGTGCGGGCAGGGAGCGGAGCGTGTGAACTACCGTGTGTGCGGGCAGGGGAGCGTGTGAACTACCGTGCGTGCGGGCAGGCAGCGGAGCGTGAGAACTACCGTGCGTGCGGGCAGGGAGCGGAGCGTGTGAACTACCGTGCGTGCGGGCAGGGAGCGGAGCGTGTGAACTACCTTGTGTGCGGGCAGGGAGCGGAGCGTGTGAACTACCGTGCGTGCAGGCAGGGGAGCGTGTGAACTACCGTGCGTGCGGGCAGGGGAGCGTGTGAACTACCGTGCGTGCGGGCAGGGAGCGGAGCGTGTGAACTACCGTGTGTGCGGGCAGGGGAGCGTGTGAACTACCGTGCGTGCGGGCAGGCAGCGGAGCGTGAGAACTACCGTGCGTGCGGGCAGGGAGCGGAGCGTGTGAACTACCGTGCGTGCGGGCAGGGAGCGGAGCGTGTGAACTACCTTGTGTGCGGGCAGGGAGCGGAGCGTGTGAACGCACAGTGTGTGCGGGCAGGGAGCGGAGCGTGAGAACTACCGTGCGTGCGGGCAGGGAGCGGAGCGTGTGAACTACCGTGCGTGCGGGCAGGGAGCGGAGCGTGTGAACTACCGTGCGTGCGGGCAGGGAGCGGAGCGTGTGAACTACCGTGCGTGCGGGCAGGGAGCGGAGCGTGTGAAGTACCGTGCGTGCGGGCAGGGAGCGGAGCGTGTGAACTACGTGTGTGCGGGCAGGGGAGCGTGTGAACTACCGTGTGTGCGGGCAGGGAGTGGAGCGTGTGAACTATGTGTGTGCGGGCAGGGGAGCCTGTGAACTACCGTGCGTGCGGGCAGGGGAGCGTGTGAACGCACCGTGCTGTGGTCCAACTTATAAAACGTTTTAAAAATGTAACAGCATGGGCGCGACAGCGTCGACTGTTCCCTCTGTGCTTTTCTCGGGACATTCCGAAGTGCTGGGAGCCACGGCCTTCAGCCCCGTCACAGCTGCTGCTGGTCTCGGAGGGGTGTGGCTCGGTCGGTGCCGCTGGCCTTCTGCAACGTGCTCACATGCCTGACGCCGCTTCCGTGTCTCCTGGGGGAGCAGGGACATTCCCCCTGCCCAGGACCAACAGGAGGACTGTCTCTGGTGTCACCTGTAGGCTGCGCTGGTCCCCGGCTCTTGTCTCTCACACTCCGATCCTTTCCTCCTTCTGTCATGGGCACTATCGCTTTTAATGTGCAGAAATCAGACCAAAATAGCAACAGAAAGGCTCCAGCAGGGGTCTCGTGTTCGGGGTGCTGTATTTCCTGGCTCAAGCAAGAGAAACTTGAATTTCCAAATGGCCAGAAAATGGCTCAGCCTGTGGGGGGTGGGGGAGATGAGATGTCACGACTACATAGGAGCGTTCAGTCCCCGGGAAGCCAGTAATTAATAGATTATTTACACTGGCACACGCACGCTTCTCGGCTTTCAGGGTTCCGTTTGCACTTTGACCCTCTGCTCAGCGGCAAATTTCACATCCTGGTGACCTCCTCTGCCCAGCACCGTCCGCCCAACAGATGGGGAGAGGGCGGCATCCGAAATGCGCGTTGATGCAGGCCGCAGAGCCTCAAATACTGGGAACATGACACACGCCAGCGTTTCCTACCCGAAACTGGCAGAGAAACAGACTGTTCTTATGGAAAAAAAAAAAAATCAATTAGCAAACTCTCTCTACCATGCTG
Source organism: Saccopteryx leptura (assembly GCF_036850995.1). Classification (NCBI taxonomy): domain Eukaryota; kingdom Metazoa; phylum Chordata; class Mammalia; order Chiroptera; family Emballonuridae; genus Saccopteryx; species Saccopteryx leptura. The sequence continues at coordinate 77,812,957 of NC_089513.1, forward strand.
TTCTCAGGAGTCAAGATGTTTACATCCTACGGTGAAGTACAGCTCTCAACAGATTGTGATTTAAATCTTGCAGAATTGGTAGCGAGCTTCCCACGCCTATGTCCCACGCCGATGTCCCACGGTTCTGTCCCACGGAAGCAATCTTGGCGGTGCAGGGCTGGTGTCGTGCTTAATCACATGGCCAATGGTAGCTTCAACTAATTGAAGTCTCCTTCCCATCATGATCCTGGAAGAATCCGGAGGTTGTGTTGAAAAAAAAAAATCACAGGTAATGTAAACAATATGTCTTTAGATTTTACTTATTTATTTTAGAGAGAGGAGACAGAGAGAGAGAGAGAGAGAGAGAGAGAAGGGAGGGAGGAGCAGAAAGCATCAACTCCCATATGTGCCTTGACCAAGAAAGCCCGGGGTTTTGAACCGGCGACCTCAGTGTTCCAGGTCGACGCTTTTACCCACTGCGCCACCGCAGGTCGGGCAACAATATGTCTTTAAAGAGAGGGCTGATGTGTATGCTCAGAAGAGCCTTGTTCGGAACGTCCACGGGTCAGGCCACCGCTGATGCTGAAACTCGTGGAGTGACCAATGTGAGGATATTGGTGGTGATCCACGGGACCGCAGCTGGTGAGGAGAATCGCTGAGAAGCTCTGTTCTTTGCTGTGATTCCGGTTTGCAGATTAAAGTGTTTTGAATGAGGCCGAGAGGACATGGAGCTCCCATAGGCGGTCGAGATACAAAGAACAGCGGGAAACACCCGGTAGCCAATGTGCAAACAAGATGTCAAGTAGCAATTGTGGGTTTCCTTAGTGGGGCGTGGTTGGCCGGAGACATCACCATTCGCATGAATAATCACACCGTTCATGCCTGACCAGGCGGTGGCGCAGTGGATAGAGCGTCGGACTGGTATGCGGAGGACCCAGGTTCGAAACCTCGAGGTCACTGGCTTGAGCGCGGGCTCATCTGGTTTGAGCAAGGCTCACCAGCTTGAGCCCAAGGTCCTGGCTCAAGCAAGGGGTCACTTGCTCTGCTGGAGCTTCCCCGGTCAAGGCACATATGAGAAAGCAATCAATGAACAACTAAGGGGCCGCAACAAAGAATTGATGCTCCCTGTCTCTCTCCCTTCCTGTCTGTCCCTATCTGTCCCTCTGTCTGTCTCTCTTTCTCTGTCTCACACACAAAGATAATAATAACCACATTGTTCACAATGAAAGTACGGGAAGACACTATAGTGTCATGTTTTGGCTTGGGGGTGTGTGCGTGTGGTTGGGAGATGCGAATCATTCCTCGAAAAACAGAAAAGCATTGATATTATGAATACGTCGCAGGCATGGCGGTCATTGTGACTAAGCAAATGCCAGCCTGCCTTCCTGTGGCCTCGCTTTAGGGCACGCTCACGCTGACTCACAACGGGATCGAGGTTTGGGGGGCATTCTTCAAGGTCTTCAAGGATTGGAGCAAGGCACTGCACCTGTGTGGGTGCGGACATTTCAGTTTCTTCGCGACTGCTCCCGCTGAGAATAGTCGGCAGGAGAGGGGCTTCCACTCTTCCTGGAGGGGTCGGTGGGGGGGACGGCCCTTCCTCAGACCTGGGTCTGCTCCGACTACCTTACTCGGTCGCCTCTAACCCCCAGTTCAGATCATCATCATAGCCGGGCCGTCTGGAGGGCTTTTTATTTCAGTGCAAGTATGTTCATATCTGCTACTGCTCAATCAGGAAAGGGAGGTCTTGTGAGGAATCCAAGGAGCCTGTTTCTCACCGAGAGGGCCACGCTCCTGAGAGTGACCCTAAGGAGCTGGAAACGGATTTTACCTAGGACCCGAATGGTCAGTGGTAGGCCACCGCCAAGGCCCCTTTGTAGTTGATAATATTTTAACTTCTTCAATTCGTCTTGTTTGTAAACTTCCAAGCAAGACCTCTCCAGGGAGATCTTTGAGCACCCACGTGGGTAGATTGTAGTAACAGAGAGGTCTTCCACTGATCTGTGATCTGTGCACAGGCCCAAATTTGTCCCTGTATCTCATCACACTCTCTTAGTTACAAAGCCAAGCACGGACGGCTAGAACATTCCAGACCAAAGAAAGTATTTTCTTCCTACCGGGTAGAAACCTGAGACCTAATCCCCTTTTTCCTTATCTGCAAAACAGGGTAACCTACGTACTTGACTATGACCCAGGTCAGAAGAACAGGACATATTTTTCTAGTTGGGGCTTTTTTTTCGTTTGTTTTTCTGCTGAGAGCCCATTTTTTCATTCATGTCTGAGGTACTCTGTGTCCCAATGGAGGACATCGTCATGCAATACCAAAGTACAGCCATCTCCTTTGCAAAACCGCTGGCCCCAGAAATAAATGCAGTATCAGGTGACACGCAAGATTGTGCACAATGTGCCTTCGTTGTGCCCCAGGAAATGGTGACATCGGGGACCTCACGAAGGAGGAATGAAATGTGAAGCTGAGGATTATTTTCTACCCAAGTTTTCATCCATCCAAAGAACAACATTCTTGGTAGGAAAATTACCACCGCATTTTTTAAATGACATCAGCTGCGATCTCTCTGGAAGATATACTTTGCCTTGGAGGCAGAAAGATGAATGGCTAGTAATATTCTTTCTTATTAATCGGTTTCGCAACACAAAATTATCTTTTTATCAGCGATCTGTGCATTAGACAGGATTCTACCCTAACGCAAGGCGCACCCTCAGTGTTTCAAGATGAGGGGAGATACCGGGGAGAAAAATATTGCCTAACATTGATTTATTACCAGGCAACCCTACAACATTCAGACAATTAAAATACACCCAAGAAAAGCTTTCCGTGTGTGACCCGGGCCCACAGAGAGGTAAGGAATTTTCCACCGGAAGTGAATTTTCAGCTTGAGCTAATGGTCTTTGAAGAAATGAGAGCAGTCAAGTAGAGGGGGATAGGGCGCCCCGGTGGCAGCTGGGACACGCTGCGAGGAGCACACGGAGTGACCAGCATCCTGTGGCGCTTTAATTACTGCAGAGCAGCCTCCACCCGCTTCTCCGGTCCTGCCTCTGTCCACACTGCCCTCGGAACCTGGGCCCTCGGAACCTGGGCCCTCGGAACCTGGGCTCTCGGAACCTGGGCTCCCGGAACCTGGGCTCTCGGAACCTGGGCCCTCGGAATCTAGGCTCTCGGACGGAACCTGGGCTCTCGGATGGAACCTGGGCTCTCGGAACCTGGGCCCTCGGAACCTGGGCCCTCGGAATCTGGGCTCTCAGATGGAACCTGGGCTCTCAGAACCTGGGCCCTCGGAACCTGGGCTCTCGGAACCTGGGCTCTCGGAACCTGGGCCCTCGGAACCTGGGCCCTTGGAACCTGGGCCTTGAACCTGGGCCCTCGGAACCTGGGCTCTCAGAACCTGGGCTCTCAGAAGCTTACGCTTTCAGAACCTGGGCCCATGGAACCTGGGTTCTCGGAACCTGGGCCCTCGGAACCTGGGCCCTCGGAATCTGGGCCCTTGGAACCTGGGCCTTGAACCTGGGCCCTCGGAACCTGGGCTCTCAGAACCTGGGCTCTCAGAAGCTTACGCTCTCAGAACCTGGGCCCTCGGAACCTGGGCTCTCGGAACCTGGGCCCTCGGAACCTGGGCCCTCGGAACCTGGGCTCTCAGAACCTGGGCTCTCAGAAGCTTACGCTCTCAGAACCTGGGCCCACGGAACCTGGGTTCTCGGAACCTGGGCCCTCGGAACCTGGGCCCTCGGAACCTGGGCTCTCGGAACCTGGGCCCACGGAACCTGGGCTCTCGGAACCTGGGCTCTCAGAAGCTTATGCTCTCGGAACCTGGGCTCTCGGAACCTGGGCTCTGGGAAGCTTACGCGCGGGCGGTAGGAGTAGATCCCGCGAGCCTCCTCTTCTGTAGGGTAGGTTTTAAATTTCTCTTTTCAGCGGGATGAGTGTAATTCCTTCCTGCCATTCACCGTCCACTCCTTTAAAGCCTGCCTGGAGAAACAGGTACCAGTGCGCTGAATCCACGCAGGTCGACACCGTCGTTAGGAAAAGGCCTCTGTGGCTCAAAGCCTCGTCCTGAGCAGTCAGTGTCCAGCTGGCGCTTCGGGGTCTCCCAGGAGTTGTCAGCTGTTCCGTGACCTCAGACACCTGCTCTGTTATCAGTCAGCTTTTCTCCCCGAAACCTCCTTTTCCCCAAATCCTTCCGCTTCCCTCCATCCGTTTGGCTCCCAGTGCCCCCCCCCCCCACGCCAGCGGTTCTCAGAGAGCGGCGTGCGGGATGCCGGGGGTCTCCCGTCTCTCCAGGCAGGCGAGGACGTGATTTCCCTTTCCCGTGCTGCTGGGGGTCTGCGTTCATGGGGCGAACGCTGTGGTGGGTAAGACTCAGGACGCTTGAGCAAAACCAAGGCCATGACGTTCAGCTGTTCAAGATAACAGTGTATTTTTTCCACCGTCATGTAATCACAGTTGTTGTTGTTGTTGTTTTTAATGCCAGTTTTATTTAGGAATGTCCCTTGTGAAACAGGAGAAATTGAGTCTTATGAAAGCGTGGCTCTTTAACACAATGTTTAATAACCCGGACAATGAAGTCAGCAGCGGGTATGAAGCACGTTGTGAATTGAAGAACAGCCTCGTCTTCGGAAACACTTGTGAGATCGTGAGCTGGGGCCAGACAGGACCCTTTGTGGCACACGATGTTTACAGAAGGCGTGGCTGACCACCTATGATGACTCAGTCTTGTGTATTTGGGGACATTTTTATTTTTCAAGATAAAGTGAAGTGAACCTGTCTGTCACTTTAAGAAAAGCAACTGACCAAGTTTGTTGCCATTGATAAAATGAAAGCTTTCTTGTGAAAACTGGAATTTGGATACACTTGTATCTACCACAGTGAGCTTCACCAAGTCCCCATAGCTAATACAGACTTTCGGATGAAATTGGAGGTGAGATTGACGAATGCAACTTTTTATATTTCCAAATGACCTTTGCAAAATTTTTATTAAAATCATGCAAGAGCAAAGGATCCACTCAGAATACAAAGAAAACCAGTGGATTTTCATGTCACAGCATACAGAAGGTTCATTGTTACAGTATCAGGTTTAATGTTGCAGAGTCACCTCGAAGAAGCAGCTGCTTGCTAAGTTTTGGTGTAGTATCCAAGAGGAGGGAGTGTCCACAGCCAGCCTAAGAGGCCGTAAGAAGGCGGCTCCATTTTCCTCTGCGCGTGGGCGTGAGAGCGGACATTCTTCATGTCATTCTGCCCAAATTATTAATTAATACATTAATTAATACATCCCAGCGGATCCAAAGCAGAAACAGAGCAGAGAAGACTCCAGCTCTCTTCTGAAACGCCAGGCACTAAAGGGTTCTACAAAAATAATAATAATAATAATAATAATAATAATAATACCACTCACATTGCTAATCATTTTGTTCTGGAAACTGGAGCTGCATTTTATGACCACATTGATGCTAGCACAGGATGAGGTCTGTTATTATCGTTACTAAATCAGTACACAATATTGTTTAATTTCTCAGTTTTAGTTTCTAGTAAGTGTCGATGGACATAATTCACATTAACAACAGAACAGGTGAGGGGAGGGATCCCCAATCCTTTTTAGAAGTGTGCAGAGGTCCTGAGACCGGAGAGTTTGAGAACCACTGGTGTGTACATGCCACCATTAAATCCTGGTAGGCTTATTACTCATCCAACTTGCCTTCCTGTAGCCCAGGGGTCCGTCCCTGGGGTCCCGAGTGGGTTTTAGAGAGTTCACGAGCACCTTAAAATTTCACAGACTTTCACATAGATGTGTGTGTCCCCCCCTCCCCCGAGCAAGGGTCATGGAGTTTGTAAGTTTCTCCGTACGTCCCCATGAACTGCTGTTTCTAGTGAGAATCGGGAACCGTATCTTCTCTGAACTCTGTCCGGACACTGTGGCACCCGGACGAGCAGCATGTGAGTCACCGGGTCCCTGGTGCCGAGACAGCAACCTGATTCGACTGCGTAGACAGGGCGTTGACCTCCGTACTCTTACTCCGTGCCGAACCCCAGGCCAGGACCTGGGGGTGGGGAATGGACAAAGTGTGTAGGACCGACCGCAGGTGTCTCTTCCTGCAGCTTCCTGTCGCGCTGTGACCGCCTCTCCTCAGGATGGGCCGGTCGCCCTTCAGACTTTTCCTCTGATCCTATCTCTCCACGGGAATCTCTGCACATCCCACGAGACGGTGAAAGTTTGTGCTGGTCTCCCCAGTTCCCTGGAGAACGGGGGCTATGTTCACTTCTCTTTGCGTCCACCGAGCTTGGGCCAGCGCCCAGGACATGACAGGTGCTCGCTCATTATCATTTCATCCCGAAAGGAGGACCCGGGACATGCGTAGCCGTCACAGAAGCGGCCACGGCAGGACGTGGTGGCGAAGACCGCGCACTCTGGGTTCAGACTTTCCCGTTCTCCAAGGCAAGGTTCTGCCACCTGGGACTCGACTGACCTGGGACAAGCTACTGCTCCCCTCTGGGGGCTCGGTCACCTCCTCTGTAAAATGGGCGCGATAATAGCGTGTCCCTCAGACCCTCGTCACGACCGCGAGGAGATGAACCGAGGTTCTCGTCTTGTCACGCGCTCAGAGCCGCGCCCGCGCGGGGACCAGGGAAAGCAGACGAAATTGTCCCTGGCCGCCGGAGCGTGAGGAGGCTTTCATGGGGCGGCATGGGAGCGAAGTGCTTTTTATTTCCAATACCGTTGTTAATTGCCACAAACATCCTTCCACTTGTTCGAGGATGAATTTATGGAAGTCGCAATCAGGGTAGTGCTTGGGTTCATCACCTCTTCATTTGCTACCCAGTTAATCTCCGGTAACTTTCCTCTTGGAGTGACACACGGCTGCCCCCCTCCCCAGACACATTGGGTGCCTGAGGGCGGGTTTAAGGGTGTTGCCACAGTCCAAGTTCTCTCATCTGCCTGATTGTAACTGCATTTGCATAATGTATGAACTCAAACATTATTGCTATTAAATAATGCATAAATAGCCTCCCGTGCCGAAACGTGTCTGTTTCCTCCTCGTGAGTTCTGTGGAGTGTGTCACCTCGTGTGGCGGTGGTTGTATTTAAAATGCAGTCAGAGACCCACACACGTCGGCCCTCCGGCGGGGTGAGGGGTGGGGCGGGGGGTTGTCCAGGCCGGGAGCACGGACTTGCTCACAACTGTCAATGAAGCGTACATTATTCAGGGAGCCCGGTGGTCCCCCGCTTGGGGGCGCAGCATCCTCCGAATCTAATGGTTATTCGTCCGTTAGCAACGGCAGACTGTTCAGAGGGATGTTTAATATCTCATCGGACTTTTCCTGGGTGGGCTCAGAGAAAGCGTTTTCTGGTTTTTGGATTTTCTTGGTTTTGTTTTTCTGAACTTAAATGTAACTGCGAAGGCGACCACACGTGCGTTAGAGGTGCCCTTGGACACCCAGGAAATACTGTCTGAATCGTTAGCGGCGCGGATCCCACCTCAACCTGGCAGCGTTCACTGACCCACGGAACGTCCTCGCACGGGCCTCCGGGGACACCACGGCTGGCTGCTGCCTTGTTCTCCACGCTCTGCGCCCCGAGCGAAACGCCAGTGTTGGCTCCTCACTCTCTTCTGTCCTGTGCTGTTTCCCAGCCAGCGACTCGCCTTGTAAATTCCCCCTTCGCTCAGAGCGGTCACCCCGAACTTCATGTAGACTTGAATGTGGAACAGTCTCTTGTCTCGGCCCATTTTCTATTTGCTCCTGATGTGAACTCCTCCGGTGACCCCACCGGTCCGCACGTTAAAAATTGTGTGTCTGATCTCATGATTTGGCACCGCGATGCCCGGAGGTGTGTCTGCTCGGGGTCCAGCGGCCGTAATGTTACCCGCAGGCAGGCGGTCACGCGCCCCGCCGTGTGAAGGGAGAGAAGTCCTCTGTCGAAGGCATTTTCTTTCACGTGCCTGCTCCACCCCCCACCTACCGCTGCTGGCAAGACAGCCCAGCGCATTCAAATGTCTGATAACACGCGGGGGTGCCTTTAAAAGAATGCAGGTTTAACTCTAAGCGTCTCATTATAAGCGAAAGATTGCCCTGAAATGCATCGCATGAACTTCAACGGGAAAGCCAAAAAAAAAAAAAAAAAAAAACCCCAAAAAACAAAGAACACTTTTATTCTGAAATTGAGTAGACCCTGTACAATAAACACAGTCAGATCAGGGGCTGACTGAGGTCGGTTGAGGCCCCGGGTGCAGAAGAAAATATTGGGCCCCTTAAAAAAGAGAGAGAGAGACAGGAAAAATAAAAATACACGTTAACCATATTTTTAAATTAAAAAAAAAATTATTATGTACTATTATTGTTAAAATTGCACATAGGAAACCAAACTTGGTGTCATTAGAAAAAAAGTATAAAGTTGGGGTTTTGCAGGGCCCTTCAGAAGTCAGGGCCCAGGGCGTGTGCTCTGCGCGCCCGCCGTTAAATCCGCCTCTGAGTAAGATGGACTGAGACACTGCCCCTCAGGGTCACCCGTGGAGCGCCCAAACTAATATTTGCCAGAGAAATCAATTTCGCATTCCCCAGGGCTACAATAACCCTTTCCCACTTGTCGCGGAAGCGAGCGCTGCGGGGCCGCCCACGCGGGGCCGCCCACGCGCGGCTTGTGCTGGGGCTTCCGGTTTGAGGAGCGCACGTTTTCAGCACAAACACGGGAACAGAGTTTGCTTCTGTTTCCGCCTCCTCCATGACCAATTAATTCTAACGCCCCAGTGCAATTGACTTTTAAAAAAGAAAAAAAAAAAAAAGAGTGTGCAGACCGCTGGTTGGAGACGCGAGGACCGTCCGTGGGAGAGTCATGGCTATGGTCGGGGAGAGGGGGGCTCTTGCTGGTGCCCCCTCCCACTCTGCACCTGCAGGATGTCACCCATCACCTCCTCCATCTGAGCGCAGGGGAAGCCGCCCAGAGCGTTTCGCTGCAATGACATTTTTTCTTCAGAGGCGGGAAGGCTTGTAACAGCTTCAGTCCAGATTCAGAGTTTTTTATTGTTTATTTTTGTTTTATTTTGTGACAGAGACAGAGAGAGACAGAGAGAGGGACAAGACAGGAAGGGAGAGAGAGATGAGAAGCATCAATTCTTCCTTGTGACACCTTAGTTGTTCATTGATTGCTTTTTTATATGTGCCTTGACGGGGGTGAGGGGGGGCTACAGCAGATCGAGTGACCCCTTGCTCAAGCCAGTGAGCCCGCGCTCAAGCTGGCGACCTCGAAGTTTTGAACCTGGGTCCTCCGCGTCCCAGTCTGACACTCTATCCACTGCGCCATCGCCTGGCTGTAGTTTTTAAATCCAGCAGCTGTCACTTTCCCTCCGTGCTAGAGGGAGGAATAAAAGCCCCCCTGGGGTGAAGGCTGTCGGGAGGACTCTGAGAGGGTGCTCAGGGGTAGGCAGCCCCTCGGAGCTGAGCAGGAGGGGCGCTGGAGACCTCCCAGGCGCACGCCACCCCCTCCGCGCCACCTGGCAGGACAAACCCGGGCCTCACGTTGCCGGAGGATTCTGCCTTGGAACTTGCTTTCATCAGTGAGGCGCATGATCCAGCCAACCAAATGGCACATGGTTTTCGATAGCACGCTATTTTGTATTGGAGCGTATTAAGTCGTGTCAATAAAGATGGAGGTTACATTTGTTGGTGAGGGTGCTATGGCAACCCTGGGCAACTCTGCCATTTTGATAAATCTTATGGGGGGGGGCATCCAGAACCATTCGGTTTTTGGTGGGTCTCCCCGCCCACGTTGGGTCTGATGTCTCGCCTTTATCTGCACCGCCCTTCAACCAGAAGGGCTTGGTCGTCGAGGAAACCTTCCAGAAGACACCGAGTTTGGTCAGGGCGCTAGGTCAGACACCCACGACGTGGGGTCTGTTGCCTGCAGAAAGTGACCCGGGAGGACTGAAGGTTGTCATTCCAGCTGTCTATAGTGCCGAGTGTTCCCAACTCCAGGTCTTGGGGTCACCAGAGGTCCGTGATGGTGACAGTCCCTGTGGCATTTCCCACAGCCTCGACTGGAGGCCCCCGTTGCAGCCCCGGCTCGTGAAGGCAGCTTCTCCGGGACTGAGACAACGGAGTGTGTCATCAGAAAATGTATTAATAGGCAAAGCCTGTTACTTAAAAAAAAGAAAGAAAGAAAGAAAGGAAAGAAAGGAAAGAAGGAAGGAAGAAAGAGAGAGAGAGAGAGAGAGAGAGAGAGAGAGAGAAAGAAAGAAAGAAAGAAAGAAAGAAAGAAAGAAAGAAAGAAAGAAAGAAAGAAAGAAAGAAAGAAAGAAAGAAAAGAAAAGAAAATCCCCCTAATGGTCCAGGGCGTCTAGAAGGGGGGGCTGTCAGGAGAGCACCCGCCCTAGGTCCGTCGGCGACAGCAGAAAGCAACATGTGGAGGGTGCCCTCCCTGGTCTTCTTCTTTGATCTCTGGCCTTTAATACTGATAAGAAGTGACAGTATTGGATAAAACAATCAAAACGCCCGTTGAAGAGCTTATAAACCTTCTGACACTTCAATAAACCAAAAGCCAATATGAAACCCGCAGAAATGGTTTTGTCTGAGCTCCGGCCAGCTGCACGCCACGGACCTGACGTCCATGCTGCCCCGGCTCTGAGCTCTCTCCTCGGGAGGACGGTTGACTCCCGCTCACCCCACGGCTTTTAAATAAGAAAATACCTGCTAAATCCTACCAAGAGGAATAACGTCTTTTTATCATCTTTTTAGATAGCGGTTGCCCTCCCTCGGGAGAGCAAGAGGGGCGCTGCTAAATGTCTACAAATCAATATTTAATATTTCGGAACATGAAGTCTTAATTATCCACCTCCCCTCTAAGCGTGAAACCCTCCGCCGCGTGGAAATAGAACCGCGTGTCGGCTGATGGATCAAGTGCCACTTCTTAGCGCTCTTTTGATCCGTGGGTCAGATGACGTGGCCGCTCTCCGGACACACACACATGCCGTGCGTCCTCAGGCGTGTGCCCGGGCGTGTGGTGAGCAGACACGACTTTGTCAAGTCGGGGCCAGGGGAAGGTCGTGTCTGGTTTGGTTCATTGGGCTAACACGGACGAATTTTAAAGAAGAGAAAGCATAGCCTTCGAGTCACGTTGTGGTCTACCCCCAGCCCTTCCGCTCTCAGGCCCAGTCACAGCGCCCCATTCCGATGCCCTCTGCACAGATAGGAGCATGCCTCACCGCCGTGTGTCTCACTCTCCACTGAGGAGGAAACGGGAACTTGTATGGGTTTGATTACAAAACCAAAACTTGGGTGACAGAATAGAAAATTCCGCGGGTTCCCATGGACCTCGAACCTGTCTGTCCTTGATCAGACACTTGCGCCCCGCGAGAAAGCTGGCCCTGCAGCGGGGATGTCCTCTACCGTGGACGCAGAGAGCTCACGGCCAGCCCCGGGGGGGGGGTAACCCGGGTCACTCGATGTGCCCGCCTCAAACGTAGGCAGGGCTTCCTGGACTTGAGCTGCATGGCGAAGTGAGGACAGGATGTGCCCGTGTCCTGGAACCCATGAACGTGACCTCATGCAGAAGAAAAGGAAGTTAGCCGGCGTAATTAAATTGAGGTTGTTGACGTGAGGTCGTCCTGGATCATTCAGGGGAGCCCCAAGTCCAGTGACGCAGGTCCTCTAAGGGAAAGGAGGAGACGGCCATGTGAAGACCGTCACACACAGTGACGTGTCACAAGCCCAGGAGCCACCGATGGAAGAGCAAAGACAGATTCCCCTCCCCCCAGCAGGACTCTGGAGTGGACCTCCCGGTCTCAGCCTGGTCTCCTTCGTCAGCCGACTGGACACATTTCCGTTGTCATAAGCCACTGAGTTTGTGGTGGTTTGTTGTGGAAACACTAGGAAACCCGTACACGTGGCGTGGACCCGGGCTGCCTTTGTGAGCTGTGGTGCATTAGGTTACAGGGACAGAGGGACTTGTCCCAAATCCAGCCAGAATGAGAGGTGCAGGAGTGTCCGAAGGCCTCCCTCAGGCCCCGTCTTCCTCGGGGACCTCACCTTGGGTGCTGTGGGCATCTCCCTGGCCTCCCTTTGTGGGGTCTGGTATGTGGTAGGACTCTGGGAGGCTGGGCTGGTCTCTTTGGGTTGGCACAGCACACCCCTTTCATCCTCACCGAATCACCCTGAGCCTGCCTGCTGGTATTTACATAAGGAGGGGGGTGACGCCTCCTGGTAGGTTTGTGGTGAGATTAGAGATGTCTTTGTGTGTCATATGTGACATGGTGCTGGCAGTGTCGTCGGTGCCCAGCGCAGGTGCTGTGAGAATCAAATGACAACGTACACACACAGCTCCTGACACCGCGGAGGCACCGAGGAAATGCCGTGGTCATTCATCCTCATGGTCTGGTGTCACTCCCTGGCGTTCCCATCGTCGCAGGTGGGCAGTCCCAGGCTGCCATCCTGGGGGGGCCTGCCCTGGCGAGCATCTTACAGCTTCTGCGTAGCCCCCCAGCCTGGCTCAGTCTGGGCCGTGTGACAGCCCGGTGTGCTGCCGCGGTGCTAGCTGACCCAGCCCTCCCCCCCCCCCCGTCCACGCCCCCCCATCCACGCTCACGCCCGCCCACGCCCACGCCCACCATCCCAGCTCCGTCTTCCTCACCCTCCCCATCCTGGATGCAACACCACGTCTGTCCTCTGACTCCGCCCCCACCCCCCTCTCGGCGAGTCCTCTGTTTGCTGTCTTCACACCGGTCCTCACGGTTTCTTACTGACCTGTGTGATTGTGGCGAGAGCCCATCTCCTCCGCGAGGCTGTGGATAATACATGGCGGATATTAAACCAATACGTTTTCATGCTGGTTTCATTGCTAGTTACAAATTACTCCTTGGCTACAAACAACAGGAGCTGTCAGGCCTGACAGACTCAAAGCTTCAATAAAAAAAGGGGGGGGGTTCTTTTTTTTTCTCCGTAAAGGGAGAGAGATCCTCTCTTCTGCCACGGGTGAGTGCCGAGGCTCGGTGCCGGGGGCCAGGGAGGGTAACGGCGGGGAAGTGGCCGCACAGGAAGCGAGAAGTCCAGCCAGTCTGTCCCCGTAGACGGTGGGGCAGGGGGGAGGACGCGGGGTCCCACAGGGAAGCCCTCACCCCTCCGCTCTGGGGGCTCTGTTAGTTGGCAGGGCTGCCGCCGGGCGGTTTAAGCAACAGAATCTGGGGGTCTCGCCACGCTGGGGCGCGGAGTCCCAGGTCGGGGTGCTAAGAGCCCGGTTTCCCCCGAGGTCTCTCCCCCTGGCTTGCGGACGGCCGCCCCCTTGCTGTGTCCTCATGTGGTCATTCCTTCTGTGTGGGTGGCCGGAGCGCCTCTCTGTGTCCCCATTTCCCTGTCTGACACGGATGGCAGTGAAACTGCAGGGCCACCCCGTGACCTCATTGCACCCTAAGTAAAGTCTCCGTCTCCAAATACGTTTCCGTTCCGACCTGCGGGGTTTGGGGCTTCGTCGTGTGTATGCGTGGGGTGGGGTGGGGGGGGACGACTCAGCCCAAATCGGGGACAGAAGCTCAGGACGTAGGGGTGATGGAAGGAGGGAGGGGACCCTGACAAAGCTCCGTGATGGCAGGTGGGAGAGGAGACTCACAGAGGGGGGGTGTTTCCTCCGGCGTCGCTGAGGGAGGCTGGGGCAGTGGGCAGCACAGGAAGGCCGCTCAGCCACGGAGACATGCCCGTGTGGGCACAGGAAGGGCCTCTGTGTGCCCCAGGGAGCCTGCATGACAGAATCCCCAAGGGTCCCCGGGGACCTGGGTCAGGACAAGGAGGACTAGAACCGGACACAGTGGACACCAGGACAGACCTCGCCTCACCCGCCGAGATACCACCTGAGTCTAAAAGTCACCAGGTGAACTGCCAGCCCCTTCTGTCCGGGACCTCGCGCCACCTGTACAAGCTGTCCGCGGCCAGGTGCCGCTGCGGGCGGGGCAGCAGGGAGAACGCACCCTGGGAGACGGGAGGTCTGCAGAAAGGATGGAGTCAGGAAAGGAGGTGACCCACACTGGCCCTCGTGGGGAACAGCTTAACCCACAGCGGGTGTGAAATGGGGGAGACCGAGAGGGAAGGTGGGTGGCTGTCAGCTGGCCCCTTCACTGAGCCCTGTGCCCCCGCGGGGAAGGTTAGAGAGGTTACAGAAGAGGCCACTTTTTCCTGTGTACCAGAATAGTACCATGTACCAAATGGGGGCCTTGTTCCAACTGCCAGCCCCCGGGGGCAGGGCTTGTCGGGCAGGAGCACCTGGCACAGCGCAGGCACTGACGATGGTTTCTCAAGTGAGTGACGTCAGCAAGCCTGTGGCCACTTCTAGGCGTGGTTCCATCCCTCCGCATCTTGGACATTCACCTCACCTCCGCTCGCTCATGGCGGCGTTGTGCACACGTGGTCAGCTCCCGTTATTCCAGGTAAGTCCGCAGAGCAAGTCCCCAGCCTTACAGAAGTGCGGTGGAGGTGGACCGAGCCCCGAAATTCAGCCAACCACGAGATCCGATGCCACGTCCAGTTCAGGACCCGGGAACGGGTGCCACGTGAGTCCAGCGCCGTCCATCTCTCTTGGCCTCTTCCACCCCCTTGTTCTCCCTCCTGGAGTTCCAAATCGAGAGGCGTCCGCCCCCGGGAAACAGGTCCTTTTCCTGCCTCCCTCCCTCTCGCCTCTGCCCTGGCTCGCGCCGTCGTACCTGCGCCCACCCATCGCTGCACCTGAGTGTCCAGGTGAAGTCACCCCTGATCCCTCATCACCTCTGAACACCCCCTTCACGGTACCTGAACTGTATATCAAATAGTTCACAGTACTTGACACTCCTGTACCTCGTACTTGGACATTTAGTCTTATCAACATGTGACGGGCGTGTCATGCTAATCCAAGACCTGCTGCTGACATAATTCTACAGATGACAGAAGACAGAAATTGGGTAACTACAGACATACCCACATTTACACCTACACACATGTACACACCTGTGCACGCACACGCACACACACACACACACACACACACACACGTGTGCAGCGTGTCCTGGTGAGCATACACGCTCTCCTCAGGGGCAGTCCTCCATAGTTTACAACACAGACAGAGAGTGCGCCCTCAGCCACTGCCTTCTGGTGGATCCCAGCTCGGACGCGGCTGGACTGCTTAGCAAGCAGACTGACCGTGAACAGAAAACAGAGCGGTGTTTGCCGGGTTTCCAAACTCAGTCTCCTGTCTCCAGTCCTTTGCGAGATTTTCCACCCAGCGGGCAGGACACTCTCCCACGCCCACCCCGCGGCTGCCGCCTGCCCCGGGGGGGGGGGTTGAAGTGGCCGCGGACAGGCTACCTCGGAGCCACCCTCCTCCCCGGGGCAGCATTTGCTCATTTTACAGGTGAGGAAAGGCAGGCACGCTCTGCGGTAGTGCATTTCCCAGAGTCCCAGGGCCGGCGCCCGGCAGAGGCAGGTCTTGAACTGAGGTCTGCGGGCGGACGTGACCCAGAAGGAGGACTCCTACCTGGTCACAGCAGCAGGAGCTCCAGCCCTGACCGTCCACTCTTTACAGCCGCCACCACCCCGTGACATCAAGGTGGTCGTAGCTTCTACCTGAAAAATTCCCCCCACTTCTCCCTGGGTTCCCTCTGATCAAGCTCTACATTAGGACACCATGACATGTTTCTGGCCTGACCAGGCGGTGGTGCAGTGGATAGAGCGTCTGACTGGGACCCGGAGGACCCGGGTTTGAAACCCCGAGGTCGCCGGCTTGAGTGCTGGGTTGCTGGCTTGAGCATGGGGTCACTCGCTCTGCTGTAGCCCCCGCAGTCAAGGCACATATGAGAAAGCAATCCATAAACAACTAAGGTGCCACAACAAAGAATTGATGCTTCTCATCTCTCTCCCTTCCCTGTTTGTCTGTCTCTCTCTGTCCCTCTTTCTCTCTGTCTCAGTCAAGAAAAGAATTATACTTTTCTGAAGTTTTAACTCACTGTGGACACATTTTTGTTTCTGTGGTGTGTGGCCATTATATTTTACACTTTTTAAAAAGACTTGTCAGTATATGAGACCTAACAGATAATCTCTATGTCTGTTTCTTTTCTCTGGGGTATTTTATCACTTTTCTTCGCCTCCTAATCTGCCCCAGCCCTCACATGAACCCTTTAGGCTATCCAAATAGACCCAGAACGTCAAGATGCTCCTTTAAAGAATGTGAGCTACGAGACTGCTTATGTAACAATTACGTGATTACAGGAAACGTTTGTTTCTGTGGGCACAGACGAGACAGCTGTTTGTTTCCAGAGGAGGTCTGTATGACAGCGTCACGGTCCTCATCGCCACCCTCACTTCGTATTGGGGCCCGTCACTGGGCTAGGCCCGCAGCCACCCCTGCCTTCTGGCCTACGGTGGCTCAAGCCCCCCAGCCCGTCTCTGAAATAAAATCCCGTTCTGCTTCAATCAGCAGAGAAAGTCTGGGCTCCACGGTTACGTCTGAACCCTCCTCCTGCCCAGCGGGCATCCTGGGTTTGTCGGGACCCGGCTGCGCAGACAGCTCACAAAGGAATGTGAACTTGCTGCAGTGTCCAGAGTGGGGGGTTGAGTTTGAGACGTGGGACGTGGGTTGAGAACACAGCCGTGGCTCTGTCCCCAGAGAGCAGGAAGTCACGGCACGGCGAACTCGTTGGCTGGAGGGCAGATACATCAGGAACGGTCATGGGTACGTGGTCCTGAACCACAGAGCCCTTCACGAAGGCTGAGTTGTTTTTATATGGACATCTTCAGAAAAGTCAGATTCGGGGTAATGCTTTTCAATAGTTACGGGCAGCTTCCTCCCTCCCAAAGTGCCTCCCGCCTGACACCTAGATGGTGATCTTCCTATAGAAACACAAGCATCTCCCTCTTGTGTCTCAAAACCTACAGACTCTCTCTGTAACCTTCAGACTATAATCTGATCCCATGAAGGAACCTCCGTGAGCCCAGAGCTCGACTCACCTCTTCGTCTCGCTCCTGTCTCTCTCTCTCTCTCTCTCTCTCTCTCTCTCTCTCTCTTGTACCTGGTCTGTTTCTCCTCCCCTCCCCCACCCGCAGGCTCCTTTTCAGCCATGAGGACCTAGTTCAGAAGTCCCCTCCTCTCCGTCCTCTAGTTGTTCTTCCCTGTGTAAACACCAGGTATTTTTATGGCTACACAACTTGACCATGTGCTCACACCAGACTGAACTTCTCAAGGGCAAGGGTCAGCCTTCTTCACCTGTCCACGCCTCCTCCTGACCTAATCTACCTCCTGGCCAAGTACTTGCAGGAATGGCAATATGCATTTACCTTAAAAAATGGGTGAATGATGGCCCTGGCTTGGCATGTGAAGGTCCCAGGTTCGATGCCTGGTCAGGGCACACAGGAAAAGCACCCATCTGCTCCCCCCTCCCCCCTCTCCTTTCTCTCTGTCTCTCTCTTCCCCTCCTGCAGCCAAGGCTCCATTGGAGCAAAGTTGGCCTGGGCGCCTAGGACGGCTCCATGGCCTCCACCTCAGGTGCTAGAATGGCTCTGGTTGCAACAGAGCGATGCCCCAGATGGGCACAGCATCACCCCCTGGTGGACATGCTGGGTGGATTCTGGTCGGGCGCATGCGGGAGTCTGTCTCTCTGCCTCCCAGCTTCTAACTTTAGGAACAAAATAAAAATAAAAATAAATAAAATGTAAAAATTTTTTTAAAAAATCGATGAATGAGGAAATGCCTCCCTTTAAAGTTGTTGGAACCACGCTCTGCAGGCCAGAGGGGAACATCTTCAGCGATTGCAGGGTCACTTGTCTGACGACATCAGGAGCTTCAGCGTGTCTCCTAGCCTTGGCGTGGCACCGTCCAGCAGACGAGGCCGGGTGTGGTCTGAGTGACCGGTCCTTCTTCGCGAGCAAGGCTGAGGTCATACTTGTCTGGGGGGGGTGGGGATACAGTTGGGATCAGTCATCCCTCAACTGGAACCTTCAAAAAAAGAACCCAAATTCTATCATCCAGCACCTCAAACGGTCCACATGCTGCCAATGCACAAGGTCAGCGTAGCAGGAGGGACGCGACGTTTAGCAGCTGGGAAGCGTGTTCCGGAGACACTCCGTGTCGGAAGAAGAGGGATGAATAGTGGTTGGTGAACCTGGACACGTCTCGCGCCTGTTTAGTTTCACGTCTCGTTGCAAAGGCCCCGACTGTCAGAGACGTATTATAATTCCTGCCGGAGGACTTGAGAGGCCGGATTTAAAACAGGCCCAGGACTTAGTCATTCAGATCAGACTTGCCGCAATGTCCAAAAAAATTAATCAGTTCATCCTGCGCTGTGAGAACACAGGGACCAACTCATGAATTATGGAGCGGAGGGTCTGACTCTAAAACCTGGAAGTTTCTGGGGCAATTCATTAAGAAAAAAAAGATCAATTTGTAAAATCCTGGAGGTTATTAAGTTGTTTAAAAGCAGCCCGTGGAATTTATCATGTCAGACCAATTCCACCTTCTTCCTCGGCCGGGAGGAGGTGAGAGGTGGTAGGAAGGGTGTGAAGCGGACAGTTGGTTCTGTTCTTAATACGGCTTCTGATACAGCAACAGATTGACCATCAACTCACAGACCACTTGGTTTTATTGAGGGACAGCCACGCCACAGAAAGGGACTCAGGAACCGAGTAAGAGAATCAGTTGTCCACCCTGTATTTACAATACTGAGCCCTTGGAGTGTGTGAGGCACCCTGCTAGGCACCGGGGGACGGGTCTGGGGGGGGGGGACAAAGAAATGGAACTAACGCTGTGCACACAGGAGCAGAGGGTAGTACAACAGGAGAGGAAGTGGCCGTCACATCTTGAACACCGGGTGTGACTTCCAGTGCCCGGGGCCAGGCGTCCGCTGCAGGGAAGGGAAAACCGACCTGGAATGTTCCTGAGCTTGGGCCTGTCCTCGGCAACGCTCAGACTCACTGTTGACAGTCCCTTCGTCCAGGGCACTGCCTGCCGGCGAGACTCCTGGTCCCCTGCCCTTCGCCGTCTAGAGCCCTGTTAACCTCAGATTTATTAGCTTGTTTGTCAACCACTTCCACGGCCAGCCTCCCAAGAGGACAACACATCGCAGAGCAGAGAAACTCGATGAGACACCCACGTAGGAAAGTATCTCCGATAGCAAACGTTTACGGAAAGCGAAAGTCAGTCCGTGGTACGTGACCCGCCTGGTCCCCCCCCTCCAGCCCCTAAAGCACACGATGTAGACAGACTCCTGGGGCACGGCGCGAGTAAACCTCATCATTACACGGCCGGAGTGCAGAATCACCGTCTCTCCACGTCCTGAGACGGGGGCTGGGGACCTTCACCAATGTCCTGGGCCAGCTCCCAGCGCGTGCTAGAGTCTGTGCATCAAAATGAATGGATTTTAAAGCGAGTCCTAAATAGATTCTTTCAAAAATCTAAGACTTCGCCTCAGGAGAGGATTTTTTTTTCCTTTTTCCTCCCTCTCTGTCCTTTTCCTGGCTCCCAGGGAGGAGAGGAGAAGAGTTATTGAAACAGAGGAAAAGGTCATCTGACATCCGTGACCGAGCCCCAGGGAGCCGCCAGGTGTCAACAGAGCCAGTGGAGGTTGCTGGTGGCTTGGGACCAGAAGTAGAAACGAGAGCTAATGTATCTACAGGAAGTGTCTAAAGAGTCCACTCGGCTCCGAACGCAGAGTGACTTGGGGTCTGTAGATGGAGCCTCTCTCGGCCAGCGAGCTCAGCATCCCTGGTTTGTTCCATGGATACTTGGGTCTTGATTTTTCTTCATGAGTGTCATGCTTCCCAATCTCATTCCACTTTAATACATCAACTGTGACATATGTGGCCCGGTTTAACCATAAGACCAACCAGAAGGGACATAAATGAACGCCACCTGCCACGGCACTGGATCCATTCTTCACCCAGGTCATAGATGTGTGCAGACACACACTCACACACACACTCACACTCACACACACACACTCTCTCACACACACACACACACTCTCAAACACTCACACACTCACACACACACACTCACACACATACTCACACTCATACACACACTCACACACATTCACACACACACACACACACACACTCACACATACACTCACACACACACACTCTCACACACACACTCTCAAACACACACTCACACACACTCATACAGACACTCACACACATTCACACACACACTCACACATACACTCACACACACTCTCACACACACACTCATACACACACACATTCCCCTTCTCTCCTCTCTCTCTGCCTCTCTCTCTCTCTGTCTTTCTCTTTCTCTCTCTCTTGGCTAAAAGTCTGAGTGCTTCTTATGTGCCTGGCACTGTTTGATTCCATGGAACTCGGATCTCTTAGGTTTTATCCTATTGAACTCTCCGGGACCCTAGGTGATCGGGAACATTGCTGACCTCACCTTACAGAGGGAAGGAGGGCCTCGTCCAAGGTCATGCAGTAAGTGACGGAGGTGGGCTACGGACAGTCTGTCTGCAGAGTCGGGGCTCCTATCAGTCACCATCCCCTTTCTTAGGGGTTACCTGAGCTAGATACTGTAATATCTGTCTTAAAATGTTTCAAAGCTACTTCACTAGCTCCCACGCATTCGTAGGAGGACAAACTATGGCAGGAGTCGGGAACCTTTTTGGCTGAGAGAGCCATGAATCCCACATATTTTAAAATGTACTTCTGTGAGAGCCATACAACGACCCATGTACATTAAGCATTATCCAATAAAAATTTGGTGGTGTCCCGAAGGACAGCTGCGATTGGCTCCAGCCACCCGCAACCATGAACATGAGTGGTAGGAAATGAATGGATTGTAATACATGAAAATGTTTTATATTTTTAACATTATTTTTTTTATTAAAGATTTGTCTGCAAGCCAGATGCAGCCATCAAAAGAGCCACATCTGGATCGTGAGCCATAGGTTCCCAACCCCTGAACTAAGGTGTCCTTATCCTGCGAGTGACTCGTTTAGTGCTTGCTTCTCCTCTTCCGTCTCCGCGTGACTCAGAGGGAAGGCCGCCGGCCGCGTGCGGCTGTGGAGCCTGTGAGCTAAGATTTTCTCGTCTTTTATTTTTCAATTGCAGTTGACATTCCATATTATATTAGTTTCAGGTGTGCAGCATAGTGATTAGATGTTTACATACCTTATTCCCCCTTGAGTCCAGTTACCCACCTGGCAGCACACATAGTTGGTACAATGTCATTGACTATATACATTCCCTGTGCTGGACTTTGCATCCCTGTGACTGTTTTATAACTGCCGATGTAAAATCTCAATCCTTTCCTCTTTCTCCACCAACCCCCTGGCTCCTCTCTCCTCTGGCAAGTACCGGTTTGTTTTCTGTATCGATGAGTTTGTCTGTATTTTATTTGTTCATTTATTTTCTTTTTTGTTGTTGTTGTTTGTGGGTTTGTTTGTTTTGATTTTACATATGAGTTAAGTCATATTGATTGATATCTGTCTTTCTCTGTCTAACATCACTTGTCATATTGGGCATCATATTGTCTAGGTCCATCCATGCTGTCACAAATGGTGAGATGTCGTTCTTCTAATGACGGAGTCATACTCCATTGTATATGTGTACCACAGCCCCTTTATCCACTCATCTGCTGATGGGCACCTAGGTTGCTTCCATATCTCGGCTATTGTAAATAACGCTATGGATTGAACATAGGGATGCACACATCTTTTTGAGTTACTGTTTTGGGTTTCTTTGGGTGAACACCCAGAAGTGGGATTGCTGGGTCACGTGGTAGTTCTGTTTTTAATTTTTTTGAGAGACGGCCGTCCTGTTGTCCACTGATTATTTCTTGAGCATCATTCTCTGAGGTCAATATTTTAGGAAGAAATCTTTTAATAGAAACGCCCATCAGAGTGGCTTGCATTGGTTGGACGGTTCTGTGTCTGTGTGTTCTAAGATTTTATCCATCGTTAGTCCCGAGAGAAGAGAAGGAGAGAGAGAGGGAAGGAGAGAGAAGATAGAAAAGCAAGGAAGAAAGAAGGCTCTCTCCTGAAGAAAAAATAGAAATGATCTGTGCAAGAAATGTATCTATTTTCTTCTATTGCCCATCCACCCTAGCAGATCCTTTTATGTTCTGTCCTATCCTTTCTGAAAGACTCTCGTTGGGACAGGCTTGAACAGTAATGGCTATGAATAATATTCTATTCTATGCAGACCTATTTTTGAATACAGGAGAAGAAAAAAGAAAGCACCACAAAACAGGGCACAATCTGACCTCCTTCGTTGCCAGGAGAGGAGCCATCTCAGCCTCGGTGGTTGCTAGGTAATGAGATTTTAGAATAAATGCACTTCTTACCTCCAAATCAATAATCGTACAATGTTCATTTAGAACCTGATCTCCATGGTCACCCACAATTACCATGAGAATTTGCTTTTCCGGAAAAAAGCATGTGCACCGAACCCGTCCCTGCTGGTGTAGTCCCGAGCCCTTGCTGTATGTGGTGCCGGCGGCCACACCGCCCGGCTTGCTCTTGGCCGTGGGATCTAGTGCTTGAAATGCCTGATTGTTTTGCGCCGAGAAAAGGAACGTGGCTGAGCTGGCTTCTGTTTGTTACGGCGTGGCCGAGGAGAAATTGCGTGTACCTTGAAGAAACCCTGATACCATTGTCCTTCCATCTTTGCTTCTCACAAAAGGTACTTGGAATTCAGGGAAGAATCTCACATGTAGACCGTTCACCTGGGGTTGGGTTAAACAACAACAACAATGACGCCGCCAGCTTCCAGCCAGTCCTCTGCGACTAGCTTCATTTACACCACGAAGTTCTTTCTCCGGGAGAGCAAACTGCGTGCCTCCGACACCCTTTCCAAAGGTGACATCCACTCTGAATGAAGACAGAGCACTTGATGAGGGGGGAAGAGAGAGTGGGTCTACCGAGCGTATCTCAGATCAACTGGGAACCACTTGTTGGGAAGTTTTTCTCATTGAAACAATGATTTTGGCCCTGGCTGGTTGGCTCAATGGTAGAGTGTTGGCCCAGCGTGTGGATGTCCTGAGTTTGATTCCCAGTCAGGGCACACAGGAGAAGCACTCATCTGCTTCTCCACCCTTCCCCTTTCTCTCTCTCTCTCTCTCTCTCTCTCTCATTCTCTTGCTGTCTCACTCTCTTGCTCTCACTCTCTCTTCCTCTCCCAAAGCCAAGGCTCAAATGGTTTGAGCAAGTTGGCCTTGGGTGCCAAGGATTACTCCATGGCCTCTACCTCAGGCGCTAAGATCTCTGTTGCTGAGCAATGGAGCAAGGGCCCCAGATGGGCAGAGCATCGCCCTCTACTGGACATGCTGGGTGGATCCCGGTAGGGGGAAATGGGGGAGTCTGTCTCTCTGCCTCCCCTCCTCTCACAAGAATGAAGAAGAAGAAAAAAGAAGCAGAATGATTTTGCAAAGGAAAAAAATTAGAGGAAAAGCAATTCTTTAGGAGATAGGGTAATTATAT
Organism: Saccopteryx leptura; assembly: GCF_036850995.1. NCBI lineage: Eukaryota > Metazoa > Chordata > Mammalia > Chiroptera > Emballonuridae > Saccopteryx > Saccopteryx leptura. The sequence goes on from NC_089513.1 coordinate 77,836,371, forward strand.
CACAACAGACCTCTGCATTGGTTTGCACAGGCTGACATTAGAGAATGACTATAAACTTGGTTTCTTCAAACAACAGAAATTTATTGTCTGACAATTCAGGAGGCTGGAAATCTGAAATCAAGGGGTCAGCAGGGACCCACTGTCCCTAAAGGCTCTACAGAGGATTCTTCCTGTCCCTTCCAAGATTCTGGTGGTCGTCAGCTCTCCTTGGTTTGTGGCCACATAACCCTCGTCTCTGTTTCTGTCATCACATGGCTGCCTGCCACATCTCTGTCTCTGTATCCAAATGTCCCTCCTTTAATAAGGACACCCATCATTGGATTGGGGCCCACCCAAGTGCGGTGTGACCTCACCTTGACTTAATGACATTTACAAAGATCCTATTTCCAAATAAGGCCACGCTCCAAGGTTGGATACACTACAGTCTGAGGTGGACATAGATCTGAGGGGGACACCATTCACGTCGGGACTGGCAGGCAGCTTGGAAGAGGAGGTTATGTGTTAAGTGAGGTCAAAGACCCTACTGACCAATTCCTGCATCCTGAGTTCCAGTTCAAAAGCCTAGCACCTGGTAGATACTGAATGAGTTTGCTTCGTGGGGTAGCTGAATGAATAAATACCAACCTGGGTGGTGACTCTTAGGGATGAAAATTCAGTGCACTGCAAATGGAACCCTAACGTAAATGTTCCCTTTGTATCACGCTGTTTCTTCTGCTTATCTTCGTGTCTGGGAACAGTCCGGTTAGAGCTGCAGATTCCCATGCTTTTATTTTATTTTATTTTTTGTATTTTTTTTCCGAAGTGGGGGGAGAAGCAGGGCAGGGGGAAGGGGACAGACAGACAGACTCCCGCATGCACCCGACTGGGATCCACCCAACATGCCCATCAGGAGGCGATGCTCTGCCCATCTGAGCTGTTGCTCCATTGCAACCAGAGCCATTCTAGCGCCTGAGGTGGAGGCCATGGAGCCGTCCTCAGTGCCCGGGCCAACTTTGCTCCAGTGGAGCGTTGGCTGCGGGAGGGGAAGAGAGAGACAGAGAGGAAGGAGAGGGGGAAGGGTGGAGAAGCAGATGGGCGCTTCTCCTGTGTGCCCTGGCCGGGAATCGAACCTGGGACTTCCACACACTGGGCCCATGCTCTACCGCTGAGCCAACCGGCCAGAGCTCATTCCCATTGTAACTGTCACACCCCTTCAAGCTCTGTTTGGACCCCTACTTCCACACCGTGGGCTCCAAAATACCGTATTCCCCCAGGTATAAGATGCTCCTATTGTATATATAAGACGCACCTTAATTTTAGGGCCTGACATTTGAAAAATAAATGTATTACCTAAAGGTATTGAACTCCAGGTTTATTCATCATACAGCTCCTCAAGCGGGAAATGCAAGTAAAATAACCTACAACCACCGCATAAGACGCACCCGGTTTTTAGACCCCAAATTTTTCGGAAAAGGTTGCATCTTATACATGGGGGAGATACGGTAAAACACACAGGCAGAAAGCCCTTTTCTAGTGTAATCAAACTATCCTGGTCTCCTCTGATGTACATGGCAAGAAAATAGGGCTTCTTCTAAAACGGCGTTTCCAGTGAAAGAAAAGGACAGACCAGGGAGCTGTCTTCATTGTATGTCCGGCTCTCTTTGCTGTTTCTATACAGTGTTTCCAAAAGTCTAGAAAAATGTGTCAGAAGATGTTTTTTTTTTCTTTTTCCTTCTCAGAATTTTCTAGCTTCAGCAGAGCTGTGACAGATTATAAGGTTAGCTCTGTCATTTAAGAGAGAGAGAAAGACGTCTCCCTTTGTCTTTATTAACCAGGAGGGGTGGCCGGAGTCCGCGTCCGGTGTCGGGTAGACACCGCCACACCCTCATTCTCCACAGCAGTTTAAGGTCACCATCCTAATAAAGGGCCAGAGGACAACGGAGAGAAGGTGCTGGGAACCCCTGTGATGCTGCTCATTTACTCTGGTGGGAAACCTGGAGAACAAGCCACAACGTTAAAGACGACCACGGAACAGTAACAGGACTCACAACACTTCCGTCCCCTTCAGCCCTGCCTGCTTCCTGCTTCCTGCTTTCCCTTGTTCCAGGGCAGAGAAGGGGCATGCTTACCCTGCTGGGAACGGATGGCCTCTGTCAGTAGAACTATCTGAAATCACAGCTGCTTATTCATCCAGGTCCAAGTTCACGCGTCAGTTAATAACCATATGCAAGTTATCTGAGGATCAGCAGTCGGATGCATTCTCTAGAAATGTTCACCGCCTTCTTGCTGAAGTCTGAAACTCCGCTGCTAAATCCCCAGGAATTGGGTCAGGTTTCCAGAGGGTGGATGGACCACAAGGAAGTCTCCTTTCGTAAATCTTCCTCACGATCCAGAAGGAGAGAGTATCTTTACACATTTTTAAATATGGCAGCTCAGATTATCAGGGTGGTTTTTCCCTCTCTGAGACCGGGAGAGCTAGAGAAAAACAGAGACCCACGGGAGATGCACTGCACGCGGTCCGATCCCGGGTCCCTAGTGGACTCACCTGTCAGCTCTCCGAGATGACAGCTGTGCTCCCTCCTCAGACCCTCCTCACCTGCCCTCTTCCCACTCTCCACTCCACTGACTCATTAGAAGGTCTCGGAAGTCCTGAGGACATGATCTCGTCACCCGTGGGTCAGTATCTGGGCCCCGTGCTCCGCCGCCCCCGTGCTCGCTCCGCCACCCCCGTGCTCGCTCCGCCGCCCCCGTGCTCCGCCCGCCCCCCCCCCGTGCTCCGCCTCCCCCGTGCTCCACCTCCCCCCCCCCCCCCCCCCCCCGTGCTCCGCCCCCCATGATCTGCCTCCCCCATGCTCCACCTCCCCCGTGCTCCGCCCCCCCCCCGTGCTCCGCCCCCCCCCGTGCTCCGCCCCCCCGTGCTCCGCCCCCCCATGCTCTGCCTCCCCCATGCTCCACCTCCCCCCCCCCCGTGCTCCGCCCGCCCCTGTGCTCCACCCACCCCCCCATGCTCCGCCCACCCCCCCGTGCTCCGCCTCCCCTGTGCTCCACCTCCCCCCCGCCCCCCCACCGTGCTCCGCCCGCCCCCATGCTCCGCCCGCCCCCGTGCTCCACCTCCCACCCCGTGCTCCGCCCCCCCCGTGCTCCACCCCCCCGTGCTCCGCCTCCCCCCCCGCCCCCCCCCCCCCGTGCTCCGCCCGCCCCTGTGCTCCGCCTCCCCCCCCCCCCCCCGTGCTCTGCCTCCCCCGTGCTCCGCCCCCCCCCCGTGCTCCGCCCGCCCCCATGCTCCGCCTCCCCCCCCGTGCTCCGCCTCCCCCCCCCCCCCCCGTGCTCGCTCCGCCTCCCCCGCGCCCCGCCTCCCCCGTACTCGCTCCGCCTCCCCCACGCCCCGCCTCCCCCGTGCTCGCTCCGCCTCCCCCATGCTCCGCCTCCCCCATGCTCCGCCTCCCCCCCATGCTCCGCCTCCCCTGTGCTCCGCCTCCCCCCGTGCTCCGCCTCCCCCCCCCGTGCTCCGCCTCCCCCCCCCGTGCTCCGCCTCCCCCCCCCCCCCCCCCCCGTGCTCGCTCCGCCTCCCCCGCGCCCCGCCTCCCCCGTACTCGCTCCGCCTCCCCCACGCCCCGCCTCCCCCGTGCTCGCTCCGCCTCCCCCATGCTCCGCCTCCCCCATGCTCCGCCTCCCCCATGCTCCGCCTCCCCCATGCTCTACCCGCCCCCGTGCTCCGCCCGCCCCCGTGCTCCACGTCCCCCCCCCCCCCGTGCTCCGCCCCCCCCCCGTGCTCCGCCTCCCCCCCCCCCCCGTGCTCTGCCCGCCCCCGTGCTCACTCCGCCTCCCCCGTGCTCCGCCCGCCCCCGTGCTCCGCCTGCCCCGTGCTCCTCCGCCCCCCCCCGTGCTGCGCCTCCCCCCCCCCGTGCTCCACCCGCCCCCGTGCTCCGCCTCCCCCGTGCTCCGCCTTCCCCCCCGTGCTCCGCCTCCCCCCCCCCCCCCGTGCTCCGCCTTCCCCAGGCTCCGCCTCCCCCGTGCTCCGCCTCCCCCGTGTTGCTGTCCCTGGTCCTGGGTAAGGACGGCGCTTCCCTGAGCTGCATCCTGCAGTAATCGTCCCGTCCCCACATGGTCAGATTCTCCTCCTGTTAGTTCTGCCCTGTGGGCTACAAAGAGGCTGCCGCTTCCTCCACTGAAAACAAACGCCGTCCGTGACCGATGGCCCCTCCACTGCAGCCCGCTCTGCTGCCCGCTTTGTAAAATACCGTTCTAGAAGGGTGTCTGTAGCTGCCACCTCGACTCTGTCTCCCCCCGCCCCTCGTGAACTCACTCCTGCTGTGTCGCTGTCGTCAAGGTGGGCATCGACCGCTCTGTATTGTTACATTACATCCAATAATCAGTTCTCAGTCTTCTTCTCTTCCGCCTCCATCCCCCGACCTCACCCGCTAACTTTTCCTCTGTCCTTCCGGAAACACGTTCCGCACTCGGCTCCCAGGTGGTTCTTCCATGTTGTTCTCTTCCTGTCTCCCCGGCCCCTCCTCAGTCTCTTTCACAGATTGTCCCCTCTCCCCCCCCCCCCAGCGTTTCCATGTCGAGGCACCCCAGGAACCGGGCTCGTGATGACCTCCACCTCAGGGTGCCAGGTGTGAAGTCCGGACTTGGCCGTGCAGCCGCCTGCTTGACAGGGCTTCTTGGCCACCCACTAAGCGGTTCAGTCTTCACCCGTCCAAAGCCACGGCCCTGGCCTCCTCCTCCACGCCGACTCCGTCCCTGGATTCACTCATCGGGGAAGCATCGAGTCCTTACTCTCAGGGGCTCAGGTGAATGTCCATTGTCCCATCTGTGGTCCCTCCTTCCCCCTCCCCCCGCCCCTTACTCCCTTCCCCATCCATTCTATCCTAATCAAAGGTGGAGAAAGGAGTTTCTTGGCTTTTCTCCCCGTATGTCAAGAGCGTGTCCACCTCGCGGACTCTGGACTTGCTTTTCCCTTTGAAACGCTCCCCCCATCTGTTCACCCGGCTCTGCCTCTCCCTTCCTTCCGTCCACCTGACACCTTATCCGGGAGGTCGTCTTCGATGACCCCGTAGAAACGGGTGGCCACCACCCTGCCCACTGTTCCCAGACGTCCCAGCGTGTCCCGCTGCTCAGTATGGCTCGTGTGCTCGGTCACCTGTCCACTAGCTCTCTCTTCTCCTCGAGATTGATGTCAGGGCTCCCTGGACAGGGCGTCTCGCCGGTTTAACTTATGACCACGCGCTAGAGCCCAGAACAGCACCAATGCCAAAGCAAGCAATGGTTTATTCCTACAAATGAACACCTGTTTGTTTGGGGGGGGGTTTTGGTTTTTTTTTTTACCAACATCACTCTCCTAACAATGTCTGCCTTCTTCTGACATTCCTCTTACTGATGAGATGACCCTACCCAGGGACCTGCCATCTGCAGACAGTGCTCAGAACCCTCCCAGGGTGAGCGTTCCCTGAAAACTGAACTAAGTGGCCACAAAACGCTGTGGAAAACGTCAGTGCGTGTATTCTGGGTTAAAACTGTAAGTTTTCCTAGGCCAACCCTGGGCGGTTTATTTCAGGAAAAGTGTCTATGAAAGAAGGGAGGACAGAAAGATCGGGCAGGAGTGGGGCGCAGTCACGGCGTGTCTGACCTGGGGGACCTCTCCGGGGAGGGACCCCACCGGCTCAGGCGTGCACACAGACACCGCAGAGCGCACAGACGTGTGCAAGCCCAGCTGTGTTAAAATCAGAGTTTCTAGTATCCCCATCGTGGACCGAGTGATTTCCGTTTATCTGTTGATTTCGGGAGACGTTCTAGGACGTTCAGCTAACACGTTCCGCCTCGGGGCAGACATAGGCCCTGCGTTCTAAACCTCCCGAGTCTTCCTTTCCGTGGGAAGAGAAGCAGCGGTGTGGTCAAGCCCTGCGGCCCGTGGAGAGTCCCGTCACGGAGAAAAGGGAGGTCAGGGTGGCAGAGGGGCCCCTGTTGTAACAGCGGACCCGCCGGGTGCAGGTGAGCTGAGTGTGTGATCACAAGTGTTCTCCACAGGGTGGGGGCGGGGCGGGCCCGTGGCCGAGCAGCGCGGCAGCCAATGAGCATGGCCGGGCCTAAGGCCGGAGAACGGGAGAAGCAGGGGTGCCCCGAGCCTCCGGGGGACACACAGCCCTGCCCGCACCTCCATTCCCGCCAGCGTCGGACTTCTGACCTCTGGAAAGGTAAGGTGACAGTGTTGTTTTAAGACGCTGAGTGTGCGGTGGTTTGTTAGGGGACCTGTAGGAAGCTGGGGCACAGGGCTCGGTGGTCGCGGGCCTGAGCCCCAGGGTCCCGCAGACCTGAGTCTCAAGGCCAGACCCACCGGGCTCCCCACGCCGTGGTCCCTCGTGGGTGAAACAAGGGTAACAACAGTGTTTCCTTCCAAGGAAAAGCTGTGAGGACGGAGTGAAAGTCTACGCAGAGGGTTAAGACGGGGCCAGAGGCATCGTAAGGTCTCACTAATTCCCTATCGCCTGGTCCTTTTTCTGTGAACATTGTAGATGGGTGTGTCTGTAGAAGTCCGAGGACCAGTAGAGGAAGCTGTATGTGGACTGAGGCCAAAGTAGGGTTTGGACTCAGAAGGACGGAGTTCACGTCCAGGCCCTCCTAGCGAGGTGATCTTCGGGAAGTCATTTAACGTCCCTCGTCCGGAGTCTGAGGTCACGACAGCTGCCCCGTCTGGACCTGGTCAGATACCCCCAGGGCGCTGCGGGAGTTGGTGTGCCCCTCACCACCCTGCCCGTCGGCTCCCCACCTTGCTGTTTGTTGTTCTAACCGCGGGCTGTGGGGAAAAGCTCTCGAGTTACGGAGCCGGAGGAGTTGAGGGATGTAGCTGGGTCTGGGTGAGGGTACACTGTGGTCAGTGACGAGGTCTGGATGAGGATACACTCTGTGGTCAGTGACGAGGTCTGGGTGAGGGTACACTCTGTGGTCAGTGACGAGGTCTGGGTGAGGATACGCTCTGTGGTCAGTGACGAGGTCTGGGTGAGGGTATACTCTGTGGTCAGTGACGAGGTCTGGGTGAGGATACGCTCTGTGGTCAGTGACGAGGTCTGGGTGAGGATACGCTCTGTGGTCAGTGACGAGGTCTGGGTGAGGGTACGCTCTGTGGTCAGTGACGAGGTCTGGGTGAGGGTACGCTCTGTGGTCAGTGACGAGGTCTGGGTGAGGGTACGCTCTGTGGTCAGTGACGAGGTCTGGGTGAGGGTACGCTCTGTGGTCAGTGACGAGGTCTGGGTGAGGGTACACTCTGTGGTCAGTGACGAGGTCTGGGTGAGGGTACACTCTGTGGTCAGTGACGAGGTCTGGGTGAGGGTACGCTCTGTGGTCAGTGACGAGGTCTGGGTGAGGGTACGCTCTGTGGTCAGTGACGAGGTCTGGGTGAGGGTACGCTCTGTGGTCAGTGACGAGGTCTGGGTGAGGATACGCTCTGTGGTCAGTGACGAGGTCTGGGTGAGGGTACGCTCTGTGGTCAGTGACGAGGTCTGGGTGAGGATACGCTCTGTGGTCAGTGACGAGGTCTGGGTGAGGATACACTCTGTGGTCAGTGACGAGGTCTGGGTGAGGGTACACTGTGGTCAGTGACGAGGTCTGGGTGAGGATACACTCTGTGGTCAGTGACGAGGTCTGGGTGAGGGTACACTCTGTGGTCAGTGGTCAGTGACGAGGTCTGGGTGAGGGTACGCTCTGTGGTCAGTGACGAGGTCTGGGTGAGGGTACGCTCTGTGGTCAGTGACGAGGTCTGGGTGAGGGTACACTCTGTGGTCAGTGACGAGGTCTGGGTGAGGATACGCTCTGTGGTCAGTGACGAGGTCTGGGTGAGGGTACACTCTGTGGTCAGTGACGAGGTCTGGGTGAGGGTACGCTCTGTGGTCAGTGACGAGGTCTGGGTGAGGGTACACTCTGTGGTCAGTGACGAGGTCTGGGTGAGGGTACACTCTGTGGTCAGTGACGAGGTCTGGGTGAGGATACACTCTGTGGTCAGTGACGAGGTCTGGGTGAGGGTACACTCTGTGGTCAGTGGTCAGTGACGAGGTCTGGGTGAGGGTACGCTCTGTGGTCAGTGACGAGGTCTGGGTGAGGGTACGCTCTGTGGTCAGTGACGAGGTCTGGGTGAGGGTACACTCTGTGGTCAGTGACGAGGTCTGGGTGAGGGTACACTCTGTGGTCAGTGGTCAGTGACGAGGTCTGGATGAGGATACACTCTGTGGTCAGTGACAAGGTCTGGGTGAGTGTACACTTTGTGGTCAGTGACAAGGTCTGGGTGAGGATACACTCTGTGGTCAGTGACGAGGTCTGGGTGAGGATACACTCTGTGGTCAGTGACGAGGTCTGGGTGAGGGTACACTCTGTGGTCAGTGACAAGGTCTGGGTGAGGATACACTCTGTGGTCAGTGACGAGGTCTGGATGAGGATACACTCTGTGGTCAGTGACGAGGTCTGGGTGAGGATACACTTTGTGGTCAGTGACGAGGTCTGGGTGAGGGTACACTCTGTGGTCAGTGACGAGGTCTGGGTGAGGATACACTCTGTGGTCAGTGATGAGGTCTGGGTGAGGATACACTCTGTGGTCAGTGGTCAGTGACGAGGTCTGGATGAGGATACACTCTGTGGTCAGTGACAAGGTCTGGGTGAGTGTACACTTTGTGGTCAGTGACAAGGTCTGGGTGAGGATACACTCTGTGGTCAGTGACGAGGTCTGGGTGAGGGTACACTCTGTGGTCAGTGACGAGGTCTGGGTGAGGATACACTTTGTGGTCAGTGACGAGGTAGCTGAGGGACACCTAGGACGACCGCGTTCCTGAGACGGGACTTGTTCGACAGGAAGTGCGGCCGTGCTCCTGTTCTGACGAGGAACCGGAACAGGTGCTCTGAAACCGCGGTGACGGGGCCTTTCTTCCCCGGAGTGAATCTCGTGGACGATGCTTACTTAGCTCAGGCGGGCTCAGCTGAGGGTCTTCCCGAGAGCTCTGAGGAGCCCGTGAGTCTGAAGACCAGTGAGTCTGGCTGTGCGCAGGGGTAGGACTCCTGACGTCACAAACCCGCCGGGACCCGGACGGCCTGTCCCCCGTTCTCCTTCCTCCCCCCCCCCCCCAGGCCCGGTGACACGTGTGAGGAGTCCTGGGTGGGCGGCAGGGGACCTGGGCCGCGTTTCTGCACTGCCATCGTCCCGGTCCCAGATCTCTCTCTGCCCCCCCCCACCCCCACCCCACCCCCTACGGGCCACACCTTTCTCTTCTTCCCACCTGGATTCAATTCAGCGCTCGTCTGTCCTGCTTAGGTCCTCGGTAGGAGAGGCCCACGGGCCCACGGTGACGGGGCTCACACACAGGTGGAGGTGCCCGAAGCCTGGAGCACCCATCACCAGCTTCGTAAGCTGTTGGTTAACTCGTTGAGTTCATGGAAAAGGTGCCTTGCTTTCACGAATTTGAAAAACACCAGGCTGTACAGGTCAACAGATTTCCTTGTTTCAGGTTTCTTCTTTACGGGTATGCGGGGGAGGGCTTAGAACCCAGCCTTTCAGGGGAACGTGACCCCGAGCTCTCTTTTGAATGTGGAACGTTGGGGGACTGGAATTCCCTGGACCACCCGTAGGTAAACTGCGGAGTCAGTGCCTGCCCGCCGCCCCCCCACCACGCAGCGGCAGGAGGAAGCGCGTTCCCGAGGGCGGGGAGGTCCCGCCAGACGGTCAGAGCTCCGGAAGTCCCGTCAGAGGTCCTCCAGGCCGACACGCTCTCGCGCTGGTGTGCAAACACCTCGTTTCCGCACTCACTCGCCTTCTGTTGGAGGGAAAGGCCACACGGTCGGTCTCCTCCTGCCCCCCCCACACACACACCCTCTCCCCCTGGGGACACGCTCTATCCCGAGGTTTTCTCCTGCATCTGTTTCCTCTCTCTGACCCTCCGCCCAAGTCGAGAACGTGTGATAATCCTTCAGAGAACACAGGTGTTTCTTTTTTTCTCTCAGTGGAAAGAGAACGGACTTTAGCAAAAAAAAAAAAAAAAAAAAAAAAAAAAAGGAAAAGAAAAAGAAAAAAACAGGGAGGCTTTTATTGATATCTCATAACAACCGTGTTTGAAAATCCAGGAATTCATTCAAATTTCTCTGGTGTTGAGTTCACACCTTCCTTATTCTCCACGGTAAATAATCACGTGCTTGAATTGTACTGTGACCCCACGTCCCCCGAGCTGAGATCACAGAAGAGACTTTTCACCGCAGGAACTGCGTGCCACGCCCCCTCGGTTCTTGCCCGCGGCCCGGTAACCCGGCATCTGTCCGGTAACCCGGCATCTGTCCTCGTTCACTGGAGACGTATCAGGCGCCAGCAGGAGCCGGGCCCTGTCCCAGGCGCACCGAGGAGCCGCGTGTGTGGCGCGTGGTCACTGGTGTGACGTGGATGAGGTGGTGCTAACGTGGCCTCTTCTAAAAGGCGTCCCTCTGGTCCCGGTTCTGAATCCGGTTCTGGTGGGGGCTTGTGCGCCCGCCGAGTCTCCCAAAGCAGTGGTCCCCAACCTTTTTCGGGCCATGGACTGGTTTAATGTCAGAAAATATTTTCACGGACCGGCCTTTAGGGTGGGACAGATAAATGTATCAGGTGACCGAGACAAGCATCAAGAGTGAGTCTTAGACGGATGTAACAGAGGGAATCTGATCATTTTTTAAAAATAAAACATCGTTCAGACTTAAATATAAATAAAACGGAAATAATGTAAGTTATTTATTTTTTCTCTGTGGACTGGTACCAAATGGCCCACAGACCAGTACCGGTCCGCAGCCCGGAGGTTGGAGACCACTGGTATAAAAGGCTTAGGCTGTCGCGGGATGATTTGTTTACTCAGGGTTGGGACAGAGCTTGCTTACATGTTCCCCAGGTCTTACCTCCCCTCTGTCTCTCCAAAGAGAAAGTCCAGTCTCGTCCTCAGGAATCCTGGTGTAGAAACCGCAACCCAGCTGCTCTGCGCCCTGGTTGAGCCGTATCAAAGCTCGGGCGGGTCCAGGTGCTGCTCAGAGCCCGCACGTGGGAGGCCGTCCGGCTCCCCGCCCACGCAGCTGGCTGCTAACGAGGCCAGCGTGCCTCTCTCGGCAGCCAGGCGGACAGGGGGGCAAAACGGGCCGGGTCTCTGCTCAGCCCGTGTTTAGATTTTGGGGGCTGGGAAGGCCCCCCTCTCCTCTCCCTCACCAGTCTCATTTCTGGACCGTGTTTCATACCTCCGTCCAGTGATGACTTCCACCGTACCTGTCCCAGGATGGAAGACCTCCCCCCCCCCCCATGCTCCTTCCGACGCTGACCAGCAGCACCTCAGGGAACTGCTCCCAAACCCGAGTCCAGAGGGCGGGGGTGACCCTGGGCTCTGAGGACACAGTGGACTCCTGCAACGTGCAGCTGGGCCCGTCAGCACTTTCTTGACCTACTAGCCAGTTAAGCGAAATGGGATGTTGAAGCTTCTTACTGAAGCAGGCTTTTCCGAGTTTTATAAAACGTAACACCCAACTCCCTTTGCCCCTTTCCCCGCCAGGACCTAGCGACCTGCCTCCGTGAACACCTCCTCTGTCTGAAGGGTCCGGTAGGATGGGGGTCTCCAACCATTTTCAGTTGATGAGCACGCGACCAGCTTGCAGACGGAGGGCAGTGAGTGTTGGCGAGTGACTGATCGGACTAATCATTTGTTCTGGCCCAGCGGTTCTAAACTCCAGCTGCACCGTAGAGTGCTTTTAAAATATTGCCGCCTGGGTCCCGCCACAAATCAGCTGAATTGGACTCTCTGAAGATGGGGTCTCGGACATGATTGTATAAACGGTCTGTTGGCGAGTGTCACGTGTCACCAGGGCCGAGGGCCGTTGCTGTGGGTAGGAGCGAGAAGGCAGGTTTATGGGGCGGTCAGGACACCTGCATCACAGTAACTGTGATGAGGGAAAGGTCAAAGGAGGAATTAACTACATAAATTAGCAATAGAGGCCCTGGCAGGTTGGCTCAGTGGTAGAGCGTCGGCCCGGCAAGTGGAAGTCCTGGGTTCGATTCCCGGCCAGGGCACACAGGAGAAGTGCCCACCTGCTTCTCCACCCTTTCCCTCTCCTTTCTATCTCTCTTCCCTGCTTCTCCCTTTCCCCTCTCCTTTCTCTCTATCTCTCTCTTCCTCTCCCACAGCCAAGGCTCCGTTGGAGCAAAGTTGGCTCGGACACTGAGGATGGCTCCATGGCCTCTGCCTCAGGCACTAGGATGGCTCCGGTTGCAATGGAGCAATGCCCCAGATGGGCAGAGCATTGCCCCCTGGTGGGCTTTCCGGGTGGATCCTGGTCAGGCTCATGCAGGAGTCTGTCTGCCACCCCCTACTTCTCACTTCGGAAAAATACAAAAAAAAATTAGCAAAGGGCATGCCACTGAATTGTGATCAAGGGTCACGACATCTACAGAAATATTGTATATAAGCCAGATCCGCAGTGTCCCAAGCAAATCCTGTCCCTTAGAGCATGCTGAGAGGAAGACAGTGCTGAGGAGAGGGAGTCCCAGATTCCAGGAGCTCGGGTCGGGGAATCCATTCATCTGAGTTAAAGCTACGGGCACTGCATGTGGTCTCAACGCCCAGTGATAAACATTTACACACCAGATTTCGTGGGCAGGCGATTGTGAAACCAAATAACGACTTTTCTGCAGAGTTGCGCACAGGAGAACAAACACGAACTAAAAATAAAGAGAGGCATAAAAAATACTCCCAGTTGGCCCTGGCCAGTTGGCTCAGCGGTAGAGCGTCAGCCTGGCGTGCGGGGGATCCGGGTTCGATTCCCGGCCAGGGCACATAGGAGAGGCGCCCATTTGCTTCTCCACCCCCCCTCCTTCCTCTCTGTCTCTCTCTTCCCCTCCCGCAGCCGAGGCTCCATTGGAGCAAAGATGGCCCGGGCGCTGGGGATGGCTCCTTGGCCTCTGCCCCAGGCACTAGAGTGACTCTGGTCGCGGCAGAGCGACGCCCCAGAGGGGCAGAGCATCACCCCCTGGTGGGCAGAGCGTCGCCCCTGGTGGGCATGCCAGGTGGATCCCGGTCGGGCACATGCGGGAGTCTGTCTGACTGTCTCTCCCCATTTCCAGCTTCAAAAAAAAAAAAAAAATATTCCCGGTTGACAACCGGGCAGTTCCCTCTGCTCACCTTGTCTCAGAGTTTTTGCTTTAAAAAAACATTATGACAGGCAGAGAAAGAAAAATATCATATGACCTCACTCATTTGAGAAAACCCAAGAAACAATGTGAACTGAGGAACGGAATTGAGACAGAGGAGGGATCAAAGGGACCAGAGGAAAAGAGGACAGAGGGAAAGGGGGATGATAGGGTGAGATAAACCTGAAGGGAAGGGGGGAGGGGGGCAAGGGAGATGTTGAGGGGAATACGGGGGAGGGGGGATGCATTTGGGGTGACACTAGAACCTATGTAAACACAATAAATCAAAATTAAAAAATAAAAAAGACTTATGAGTACTTTCTCGTCTCTTTGAAATGGATATTATCTCTTTGAAGACAAGGGAAGGCCGTTATCAGCTGGCCTCTGACCTCAGATGTCTTTTTGAGGACCCTGGGAGCCGTCTCTTTGAAATGCAGACATCAAGGGAGCCGGGGAGCGGCCCTAACTCCGGTTTCTGTGGGCACCTTGTGCCTAGCTGCGAATGTAGTCAGGAAATGAGAGGTTTGTTTTCCCTCCTACTAAAGCCAGTTGGCTAACGCGGGGTCACCGCAATTGCCAGGTGAAGTTAGTGTGAACTGTGTGTCACAGACGGTCCTAGGGAGTCCTTTACTTGTCGATCTTGAAAAATGTGGGTAATGAGTTGTGTCTGTACTGGCTCTAAAAGGAGGTGCGATTGATTGATTTCTGCCTTCTGCATCTTGTATCAGGTAGCCTGTGATGTTGTGCACCGCGTTGTGGTGTGATGTTTATTCAACAAACACGACGACTGTTTCCTCCGTTAGCTTTGTGGAAAAGTTTTCTGGGTTGGGAGGAGATGTAGTTTCTTCATTCTGTTTTCCCCAACACACAGGCTTTTTAGCTTCTAGTTAGTGAAAATTATTCCCTTTTTCTTCTGACCTTGGGGGATCCTCAGGGACAAATAATTGAGATAGGGTAGCGGATTTCGCATTCTCTTCCATGTTCACCGGCTCAGAGGGAAAAGGTGAAAATTCCTTGATTATAATCTGGTGGGTTTGTTTTGTTTTTTTAATCTAACCAAAGACTGTAAGTATTTCCAGGAATTGTCAGAAAAAGATCTGCTGCTAGAATGAAAAGTATTCATGTTCGCAGTTTAGAGAGTTCATACCACTCTGAGAACTGCCGGCCCAGTGGTCAGGAAATTAGGAATATCGGAAAAAGAACCACCTCAGATTTCTTAGTCGCCACTCTTACTCGGCAGTCCGAGGCAGGGGCTCACCAGCCACACTGCGTGCACACTGGTGCAAGTCACATCAGGAGGGACACCTCGCTTGTTCCCCTAATACAAGCTGTGAAGACACAAGCCTTCATCTCTGGTCCGTTTTATTTAGACAGGTCAGCCAAATGTCACTCAACAGGAGCCCAGTACTTGTGTCACAACAACATCTAATTTGTTTAACACGTATACAGGGCTGGAGAGAAGCCATTGTGCATGATGGTGAGGGTTCTGATGAGTCACAGGTCGTGGTCTGGGGAAGCTGAGCTACCCCCCCAGCAATGTACCGCCCCCTCCAGGCAGCACGGGGCACACCCAGGAGTGGCACTGGGCACACCCAGGAATATCACAGGGCACACCCAAGAATGGCACTGGGCACACCCAGGAATATCACTGGGCACGCCCAGGAATGGCACGGGGCACACCCAGGGATGGCACTGGGCACACCCAGGGATGGCACTGGGCACACCCAGGAATATCAGTTGGCACACCCAAGAATGGCTCTGGGCACACCCAGGAATGGCACAGGGTACACCCAGGGATGGCACTGGGCACACCCAGGAATATCACGGGGCACACCCAGGAATGGCACGAGGCACACCCAGGAATATCACTGGGCACACCCAGGAATGGCACTGGGCACGCCCAGGAATGGCACTGGGCACGCCCAGGAATATGACGGGGCACGCCCAGGAATGGCACTGGGCACGCCCAGGAATATCACGGGGCACACCCAGGAATGGCACTGGGCACACCCAGGAATATCACTGGGCACGCCCAGGAATATCACGGGGCACGCCCAGGAATGGCACGGGGCACACCCAGGAATATCACGGGGCACACCCAGGAATATCACGGGGCACACCCAGGAATGGCACGGGGCACACCCAGGAATATCACTGGGCACGCCCAGGAATGGCACTGGGCACACTCAGGAATATCACGGGGCACACCCAGGACTATCATGGCGCACACCCAGGAATGGCACGGGGCACACCCAGGAATGGCACGGGGCACACCCAGGAATATCACGGGGCACACCCAGGAATATCACTGGGCACACCCAGGAATATCACGGGGCACACCCAGGAATGGCACTGGGCACACCCAGGAATATCACGGGGCACACCCAGGAATATCATGGCGCACACCTAGGAATGGCACGGGGCACACCCAGGAATGGCACTGGGCACACCCAGGAATATCACGGGGCACACCCAGGAATATCACTGGGCACACCCAGGAATATCACGGGGCACACCCAGGAATGGCACTGGGCACACCCAGGAATGGCACTGGGCACACCCAGGAATATCACGGGGCACACCCAGGAATATCATGGCGCACACCCAGGAATGGCACGGGGCACGCCCAGGAATATCACTGGGCACGCCCAGGAATATCATGGGGCACACCCAGGAATGGCACTGGGCACACCCAGGAATATCACGGGGCACACCCAGGAATGGCACGGGGCACACCCAGGAATGGCACGGGGCACGCCTAGGAATATCACTGGGCACGCCCAGGAATGGCACGGGGCACGCCCAGGAATATCACTGGGCACGCCCAGGAATGGCACTGGGCACGCCCAGGAATATCACTGGGCACGCCCAGGAATGGCACTGGGCACGCCCAGGAATATGACGGGGCACGCCCAGGAATGGCACTGGGCACGCCCAGGAATGGCACTGGGCACGCCCAGGAATATCACGGGGCACGCCCAGGAATATCACTGGGCACGCCCAGGAATATCACGGGGCACGCCCAGGAATGGCACTGGGCACGCCCAGGAATGGCACTGGGCACGCCCAGGAATATCACGGGGCACGCCCAGGAATGGCACTGGGCACACCCAGGAATATCACTGGGCACACCCAGGAATGGCACTGGGCACACCCAGGAATATCACAGGGCACACCCAGGAATGGCACGTGGCACACCCAGGAATATCACTGGGCACACCCAGGAATGGCACAGGGCACACCCAGGAATAGCACGGGGCACACCCAGGAATAGCACGGGGCACACCCAGGAATGGCACTGGGCACACCCAGGAATGGCACAGGGCACACCCAGGAATGGCACAGGGCACACCCAGGAATAGCACTGGGCATGCAGGTAACACTCAGGGCTGGGGGTGGGGCAAGCGGGTTGACCTAGGGAGAGGAGCAGGGAGGCTGAGGAGGCTGTGCAAACCAACCCTCCCAGGTGGTCAGAACGAGGAGACTGAAGCCGTCCAAGAGACATTTTCGGAGCCCGGGACCTGGAGGTTGTGGACCCGTGGCGAGGAGGGTGTCGGGGATGTTAGAACTGAGCAGGAAGAGTGTTTGCTTAGCACAGCACCTGGGAGGTAGCAAGTGCTCAGTGTCTATTAAGGAATTAAATTAGTGAAGGTGTCTTCCTTCCCCGTCCTAGCGTGAGCACCATGGGTATAGTGTGGGGCAGCCCTGTATAGTTCCTAAGGACAAATGGAACACACGACATCTGCCTGAGCTCCGTGTCTGCGCTGGTTCTTACCTGTCCCCCGGCACCAGCCTGCATTTGAACTTGTCACAGAGGGCGAAAACTCACTTCCCCTATGTTTTTTGTTTGTTTTTTGGTATTTTTCTGAAGTTAGTAGCGGGGAGGCAGACAGACAGACTCCCGCATGCGCCCGACCAGGATCCACCCGGCATGCCCACCAGGGGGCGATGCTCCTTTGCAACCGGAGCCATTCTAGTGCCTGAGGCGGAGGCCATGGAGCCATCCTCAGCGCCCGGGCCAACTTTGCTCCAATGGAGCCTTGGCTGCAGGAGGAGAAGAGAGAGACAGAGAGAAAGGAGAGGGGGGAAGGGTGGAGAAGCAGATGGGCGCCTCTCCTGTGTGCCTTGGTTGGGAATTGAACCTGGGACTTCCACACACCGGGCCAACGCTCTACCGCTGAGCCAACCGGCCAGGGCCTCCCCTGTGTTATACCGGCAGCAGAGCTATCACCTGGATGAGTAAGATGTTCTCGGATGGTCTGAGCCAGTGGTGACTGAAGTGACCACAACCCCCTTATTTCATCTAAACCCCCCTCCCCGCTGACCTGTCCAGATTTCGGCTGCAATCCACCGCCGCCTCCCAATGGCGTTCACACTCAGTCAAAACACGTTATCCGTTTTCCTTTAGAGACGGATTGGTCCCCTGTCTCGAGCTTTAAATGAAAAGCAGACTAAATTAACTGTCTGAGGGAGAGGTGCTGCTTGATCTATCTTTAAAGTGGAAGCATAAAAAAATAAAATAAAATAAAATAAAGACACCTTTGATATAGATATTGATCGTTAGACACAGGTTCTTAAATTAGGCATGTAGACCGTGTCAGCTTTACCTAGATCTTACCATCAAATGAGAAGGATGATGAGACCACGCGCAGGAGAAACGGGCACAGCCGGCTCCCCAGCAAAACCCTGTCCTCTGAGACGAGCAGGAAGCGTTTCATTGATACCGGCTGACGGGGATGGGCGCTGTGATAGCTCATGAGATTAACTCGGTAATATCCTCTCAGAGTACATCCACGCTTCTTCTGATATGTGTGCTTTTTGCCTGGTAATAAAACCTCAGTGTCAAAATAAGCTGAGAAAGATCAGCTTTGAAAAACAGCAAGTTCAGGGCAGTGGATAGGCTATGGGCCACAGACAAGGTCAGGGTCCCATCAGAAGACACCCCCCCCCCCAGGCCTGACCAGGCAGCAGTGCATTGGATAGAGCGTTGGACTGGGAAGTGGAGGACCCAGGTTCAAAACTCCGAGATTGCTGGCTTGAGCGCGGGCTCATCCGGCTTGAGCAAGGCTCACCAGCTTGAGCCCAAGGTCGCTGGCTTGAGCCCAAGGTCACTGACTTGAGCCCAAGGTCGCTGGCTTAAGCCCAAGGTTGCTGGCTTGAGCAAGGGATCACTCGCTCTGCTGTAGCCCCCCCCCCCCATCAAGGCACATATGAGAAAGCAATCAATGAATAAGATGCCGCAACGAAGAATTGATGCTTCTCATCTCTCTCCCTTCCTGTCTGTCTGTCCCTGTCTCTGACTCTCTGTCTCTGTCATAAAATTAAATAGAAAGACCCCCAGGACCATGCCAGGGAGGAAGCTGTTGCCCCCCAACCCCCCCCCCATAGAACCAAACTTCCAGGTTGGATGGGGAGGCAGAGCTGTTGCCCCCCAACGCCCCCCCCATAGAACCAGACTTCCAGGTTGGATGGGGAGGCAGAGCTGTTGCCTCCCAACCCCCCACCCCCCCCCATAGAACCAGACTTCCAGGTTGGACGGGGAGGCAGAGCTTAGCAGAACAGGGTCGAAAGAGCTGGCTCTCACCTCCGGAACTAGAGGTGCCTCACGGCTGGATCTGAGGACACAGAGCTTGGAGGAGCCCTTGCGGACGGATTAAATGCACGGGGACAGTGAGCTCCATGTGAGTTTACTAAAGAACAATTTCGGGAATTCGGAAATGAGGCCTTTGACTTGTGCCAGGGTGAACAACCCAGGCATTCCATGGACAGGAGTGGACATTTATTTTTGTTTTATTTTAAGATATCTCTGACTTGCTAGTAGTGCGGCTACACAAATGCTCTGGCAATGTTTCCACATTCAAAGTCCACTTAACGCCTGACCTGTGGTGGCACAGTGGACAGGGCCTCGACCTGGAATGCTGAGGTCACCAGTTCAAGACCCCGGGCTTGCCCGGTCAAAGGTATATATGAGAAGCGACTGCAAGTTGATGCTTCCCAACCCTCCCTCCCTCCTGCCTCTCTCTCTCTCTCTCTCTCTCTCTCTCTCTCTTTCTCTCTTTCTCTCTCTCTCTCTCCTGTCAAAGTTCACTTAACCCCAATGCCTCAAAAGTACCATGTATAATTTACCTATCATAAATGAATCTCCCCGCCCCAGGTCTAGTCTTTACTCTTTCTTCTAAATGAGACAATAGAAACGCCAGGGTGTCTCTTTCCCAGGGGAAAGGGAGAGGGAGGAGGGGATGGAACAGCGAAAACAAAGACAAGGTATCAAAATTTTGGCTCGGTAATTTTCATGGTAAAAATTTTCTTCTTATTAAAATATGGTTCTGTATCCCATTAAGAAGCAATTTGCCAACCAGGTAATTATGTGGTTCCAGCAATTTGCCAACCAGGTAATTATGTGGCTTCATTTTTTTTTAACACACGCAGTCCCAGCGGCGTACCCCACTCCGGGCTATTCTAACAAACATCGTCCCTTTTGTACCTTCCTACACAGCCTCCAACGCAAGACCACACCCCCCACCCTCACCTGAGTGTCCCAGCGGGCACCTTAGGCGAAGCCACAGAGGTGATATTATTTCAGGACGTATCTGAAAATAACTTCTTTTTTAAAAAAAAAAAAAAAAAATAATTGTTTTCTTTCTTTCTATATAACCAACCGCCAGCAGGGCAGGAAAATCCCGGAAAGCAAATAGCCATCCCCGCATGTGTCAGCATGGCGGGCTGTCTCACGAGGTCAGGAAACCAATTCCGCGCTTTGCTGGGCGCCCGCCACTGGAGGGTGAAACCAAAGAAGGGCCTCTTGGCTGGTGGCGGCCGCCGTGGCCATCAGAGTACGGGCCTGGAAGAATTCCCGGCTCGGTCCAGAGAAGAAAGAGAAGGCCAAGCTCCGGGTGCTCCTTGTTCTCAGCTACTTAGTGCCCGGCCGCGCGAATGCTCATCCAAGGGCACGCAGTGCCCCGGGACCTCTCTCCACAGCTCAGGCTGGGCTCAGACAAACAGAACCTGGGGCCAGGCGGAGAAAGGCTGTAATTAGAACGGCAGGAAGCTGCTGCCCAGACACCACTGGATTGTTGAGCTCTGACACACAAGCCCGCCCAGGTTCACAGGGGGAGAGTCAGAAAGACTTTGGCTCAACGGCGGGATCTTGGAAGACTCGAGACGCCCTGTCTTCGTAGATGGTAATAAGGCTCTGACGCCTTGAAAAGACCATGCTGGATACTTAATTCGACTGAGAGTATAAACAAGATAAGCAACCTCTTCCCCTGATGAGCTGGGGGAGGGAGGGGGAGACCCGGGGTACATCCAAGGATCACCCCAGAAAGCCAACTCAGTGCTTACATAGTCTGTTTTTCCCAAAGCCCGATCTGGTGTGAAGACTTGGGAGAATGAATTTTCTTCCTTGAAGTCTCCCTTCAAGTTTAAGCATTCCAGACAAGATTCAATAAAAAAAAAAAAAATGTTTAATCTAATTTTTGTGCCGGGAAAACCCATATAAATCAGCACAAGCCCTGAAAAATTGAAGAAGCACTGTTTTTTATTGAATCCATAAATCTAAGAAGTTAGCACTTAAGCAACAATTTTAAGTATTTCTCTCTCTCTCTCTCTCTTTCTTTTTTATAATTAGTGTGAGAACAGCCTGGGCAATTGAGCCCAAGGGGATTCGAGCCTTATTCAAATCCCAGAAGCAAGAAGCATTTGGCAAGAGACTATTACCTAAATAAAACTGAGCCAGATCTCGGGACCCAAAACCCAACCGTCAAGTGTGTTTTGTTCCCGGCGGTTTGGTTTGGATTTTGATTCTCTTGGTGACGGGTTCTAAACTCCCCCCCATGTCTGTCATGGCGAGAGGGAGGTGCTTTGAAATCCGATCACTTTTTCACTGGAGATGCTGAGAGAGAGAGAGAGATCTCAGTTTGGCAGAGGGGCACTAAGGGGGAGCCCGGAGGTGGCGTCACTCGGAATTCCATCCTCGCGAAGCCGGGGATCACGCTCCAGAGCACGCTGCACGGATGCGGGTTCTAACTCCCGTCCTGCGGTCAGCCCCTGGGTCCTCGGAACTCGAGTCCCGCGTGGTCCTCTGGGCATCCGCGCTGACACCGCCCGCAAGCGTGTGAGAAGCGCAGAGCCTAGGGGGGGGTCACCTGGAATGTTCTGGAGAGCTTCCAAGGACAGCTCCATCTCCGTTCGGAGGCCGAGATGAGCTGAGCCTCTGCTGCCTCAAAATGGCTCGATAGAAGCACACCAAGCCACGCTGACTGTTTAGTTTAATATTTTCCCGAGTGAGAGCACACTGAAGAGGAAAGGGAAGAAGAAGGGTGTCGATGAATATTGAGCTTTAAAGAAACCCTGTAAATTCATCATCCCGTTGAATCCTATCTATCTACAACCCTAGGAAGTGGATTGTACGAAGTCTATTACAGTTGAGGAAGCCGCCTCGGAAATCTTAACTTGATCAGGGTCACCAAGTCAAGTGGCCCAGCCAGGATTTAAGCTCAAGGACCTTGTTCCCAAGGCCCTGAAAGGCAGGGGTGCTTAGTGATATGCGGACCAAGTCAGGGGTACTAACGGCTTTTATTAGTTCTGGTTTCCTGTGTCACTAAGTCATATCAAAGTCATCCAAATCCTAAACAATCAGAAGGACACCAGAATGTCATTTCTGCTTTGCTCTGCCTTCTGCCAAACTACGATAAGGGTGCACCAGTAAATCTAGAGTTTGAGTACTTTTTAATATGCTGTTGGGCCAGCTTTTGTTTCAGTCTGTTTACATTTATCGTGATTACTGGATTACTTGGGTGAGAATACCTTCTTTTGTGTTTTATCTTTTTCATAATTCTGCCCTTGGTCTTTTATTCCCTGTACCGTTATTTGATTGATAACATTTATTCTCTCCCTCTCTCTCTTTCTCTCTTTTAAATTTTATTTTTCTGAAGTGAGAAGCGGGGAGGCAGAGAGACAGAATCCTGCATGTGCCCAACCAGATCCACCCAGCATGCCCACCAGGGGGTGATGCTCCGCCCATCTGGGGCGTTGCTCTGTTGCAATCAGAGCCATTCTAGCGCCTGAGGCAGAGGCCATGGAGCCATCCTCAGTGCCCAGGTCAACTTTGCTCCAATGGAGCCTTGGCTGTGGGAGGGGAAGAGAGAGACAGAGAGGAAGGAGAGGGGGAGGGGTGGAGAAGCAGATGGGTGCTTCTCCTGTGTGCCCTGACTGGGGATCGAACCTGGGACTTCCACACACCGGGCTGAGGCTCTACCACTGAACCAACCAGCCAGGGTTCTCTCTCTTTTTCATTCTCTTTCTCTTTCTCACGCTCTCTCTCTCTTTCTCCCTCTCTTTCTCTTTCTCACTTTCTCGTTTTCTCTTTCCCTATTTTTCTTTCCCTCTCTCTCCCTCTTTCTCTTTCTCACTCCCTCTCTGACATGCTAGTTGAGACATGATAGCTTGTATTTCTATTCTTTTAGTGTCAATACTAAAATCTCTAATGATCTGACTTAATCTCAAATTTCCCTAACAAAGCCTGAGATGCTCACTGTTTCTCTTACTCCTAACACGTCTTAGCACAATTTACCCTCCGAATACCGACCCTCCCTTTTTCTAGGGTGGTATTGCTTCCATTTACCTTAAGGTAATAATTTGATTATTTCCACTAATTTTATGATCATTGGGGATGACTCATATTTGAGAGTCAGTAGTTGATTTGGCTGTGTTCCTATTTTCAGGGTATCTTCTGTGAGATTCACTGGCTCACTAATTTATTAACTCTACCTTCAGCAATTATAGACGGGTGATAAATTCTATTGGTCTGCCTTTATGCTCAGTGATGGCTTAGCTAGTTAGAGTGACATGTTCAGAGCCATTTCCCCTGTCAGCTTAGGACATCTATCGTTGCCTCTGAGAAGTCTGCTGTCCACTTAAATTTCACCCCTTTGAAGGTAATATGTCTTCCCTTCCCTGACCCCCATGTTAACAGTTAAGAGCTCCTCTTTCTTTGCTGTCTAATTATTTATTATTCTAAGTCTAACTGTGGATTTATTTTTATTTTTATGTTTCACTTTGTTGTGGGCCTTTCTAATTTTTTTTATCTTTAGTTCAGAAAATGCTTATCTCTTAAGCTATTACCCCTCTGCTAGTCTCTCTCTCTTTCTACTTCTGCAATCCCTACTGTAGGTCAATTGGGCCTCTCATTGTATCCTCTGTGTCTGTTAACTTGACTCTTATACTTTCCATCTCTATTTCTGTCTCTCCTGAATTCTAGCTCAGTTCTCAGATTTTTCTCACAGTTCACTAATTCATTTGTGACTGTATTCAATCTACTGAGTTTGTTTCAGTGATGATATATTTTTTTGTGTGTGTTTTTCTGAAGCTGGAAACAGGGAGAGACAGTCAGACAGACTCCCTCCCGCATGCACCCAACCGGGATCCACCCGGCACGCCCACCAGGGGCGACGCTCTGCCCACCAGGGGGCGATGCTCTGTCCCTCCAGGGCGTCGCTCTGCCGCGACCAGAGCCACTCTAGCGCCTGGGGCAGAGGCCAAGGAGCCATCCCCAGTGCCCAGGCCATCTTTGCTCCAATGGAGCCTTGGCTGCGGGAGGGGAAAAGAGAGACAGGGAGGAAGGAGGGGGGGTGGAGAAGCAAATGGGCACTTCTCCTATGTGCCCTGGCCGGGAATCGAACCCGGGTCCCCCGCACGCCAGGCCGACGCTCTACCACTGAGCCAACTGGTCAAGGCCAGTGATGATATTTTTTGATATCCCAAATCTCTACATTAAAAAAAAAATCATCTCCTCTCCTTGACTTGTCTGTTTTTGTCTATAATATCTGTTTTTGCTTTGTGGCTATATTTTCCTTTACGCCTTTGAGGGGTTTTGATCATATATCTTTTAATGTCCCGTTCGGATGATTATCGTCTTAATAAGGAATCTTATTTATCGAGGTTGTTGACTGACTACTATGAGTTCTGTTTTCATTCATGAAATTCAATTGCCAGATCAAATGAACAATTTTCTTCTTTTATTTTTGTCATTTTCCTTTCTGTCCCTCTCTCTTCCCTCACTGCTCCGTGTGTAGTCTTTGTATAGTTGCCTCTCAGGTGCCCCAAGTCCCCAGTCAGAAACAGACCTTGTATTGGCAGCTCTGAGTCACCGCTAGGAGGGGTGTAACCAATCAGGTACCCAGGCGAACCTCCGGCTTGAGCCACACCCAGCTCCTCTGCCGCCCGCCCTGCTTTGCCCTGCCCTCCCCCCAGGACTGGACTCTGGAAGACAGACAACCCCTCGCCGCCTCTGTTTTCATCCGACCGTGCAGCAGACCTCCGACGTCAGCTCCCTGCTGTAGCTCGTCCTTCTCGACTTCTGTTCCACGAGAGATGTTGATGTGTCTTTCAAGAGGCACAGTGGCTCTCTCCACACGGCTGAGAGATGTTACTGGTGTCTAGAATTCGGAGGAAACAGTGCCGTACGTGAAGTCACAACCCCGTGTTGATCTGAATTACTACCTCTCCAGGAGCCTGAGTTCTTACCCCCAGCAGTGGCGTGGTGACACCGTTAGAGCCCTGTGAGGATGAATTCCTTTCCTTCCTCTGCTCAGGCATGTTTAAACAACAACAACAACAAAAATTTTTTTTTCAGAAATTTTGCCAGGCAAAGCCATAGAGTATTGAGATGGCCGGTAGAAATGCCTCCCACGCATCAACGGTCTGTCTGTGACGAGTTTGAGGCAAACTGGACCCACGTGAGGATGCTGAGGGCTGCACAGCTGGTTTTCCTCTCCAGTTAGCTTTTTCTGTCACTTCTCCCCGGTCACCTCAACATCTGCTCCTTCCCCAGCTCAGCTGTCCCCAGCTGCCCCTTTGTCTCCGCCCCTTTGAAACATGAGAAAAGATTTAATATCAGTCATTTAACTTGTTGACAGGACATATTTTAATGAGTGAATCTCAGCTATTGTGTTAACCTATTTGACTAGTGAACGGTTTGTAGCTAGTAGGAAATCAGAAATTCTCTGCAGTTAGTAAGCAGGTAAAGTTGGGATTCATTCATTCTGCGCAGAAAGCTGTTACTTTCCCATTTAACCAACAACGTACTGGGCAAGCCGTGGACACGCACAAAAGGGTCGGGGAAGCCCAGAGACACTGACTGCGATCTGTGTGCCCCAGCTCAGGGGTCAGAACGCCTAAGTTTGTATGTAAAGTTTGGTTTTCATTTAGAATGCCTAAATTATGCCCCAGTGCCTCATTTCGTATGTCAGGTGTAGCGGGACCATTACATACAGTCCATGGCCGTTTTAACAGCAGCAGACCTGCGAATTTTCTACCGAGACGGTGTGGCCCGAAAAGCTGAAAACAGGATTACTCCAGGACCCTTTGTAGAAAACCGTCTGCTGAACCCCTGCCCTAGAAGGTATCCCTGCTTTGTTGAGAAGGAACATTAGTTAACTGGCCGGGTGACCAAAGGGAGGTCTGGGACTCCTCCCTGGAAGAAGAACCACTGTTCGTGTGATAGGAACTCCTGAAAGATGGCGTCTCCCTGGCCCTGGCCGCCCGTCTCCCTCTGAGCGTGTGCACTCCCGCCTTGCTGCAGCCCAGCCCCCGGCCCCTCTGTACCAGAACCGCCGTGTCCAGTCACATCCCTTACATTGTGCGTCTGTTACTCCCGACATCGAACTCCGCTGGGCTGTAGTCTTCCATCGCCGGCCGCGTCCCTCTGTTTGTCGCTCCATGATCTGTCTCCTACGCACCGTAGTTCTCTAGTTTCACAGCGGCTTCAATTCATTCATTCATTCAGCCAACCAACCTTTCGAACAAAACAGCGCTTCCCTGCCATACCTGCTGTGTGCGCCCTGCGGACTGCTGGGCACCAGGAGACACAGGAACCGGTGGTCCGGGGAGAGAGGCAGGCAGAACCCAGGACAAGCACAGGTGGGCCATGGTGACCGTTACTCTGTCTGGGACCAGAAAAGAGTAGGGAGTAGATTCTACCTGGAAGAAATAAGAAAGTGTGTGAGGAACCACCCACCTGTGAGGCTTCTTGGGCTAATAAAAATATTACTGTGTATATCCTAAAACAGGGGTCGGGAACCTATGGCTTGCGAGCCAGATGTGGCTCTTTTGATGGCTGCATCTGGCTCACAGACAAATCTTTAATAAAAAAAATAATATTAAAAATATAAAACATTCTCATGTATTACAATCCATTCATTTCCTACCGCTCATGTTCGTGGTTGCGGGTGGCTGGAGCCAATCACAGCTATCCTCTGGGACAACACTAAGATTTTTATTGGATAATGCGTAATGTACATGGGTCGTTGTATGGCTCTCACGGAATTACATTTTAAAATATGTGGCATTCATGGCTCTCTCAGCCAAAAAGTTTCCCGACCCCTGTCCTAAAAGCTGTGAGGAAACTAAGAATTTTAAAAATGAATTTGGTATAGCAAAAGCCATTAAAAAAAATAAGAAAAGTATTTTAAGATAAGAGTGGGTTACAGATATGCTTTTTCTTAGATGGTTTTAAAGTAGCTCTAAAAGACACGTGAGGCAACATGGAATTAATTAAGCGCAGGTAGAACATAATTGGTCTCCCGCCCCGGGGAACCCGTTACCCGTTGCCGAGGGGCTTCCCTGAGTCAGAGTCAGAATATCGCCGCCCCTTCCGTGGAGAAGGTGCCGGATGACATCGGCATCTCCAGATCCGAGTTCCCAAGAAGACGCCGTGGGCGAAATAGGCAAATGGTCAGGGAGGAGCTTGATGTTGGTTTCTGACCGTCAGGAAGAGGACGAGGAAGGAGGGAGACAGCCTCCCGACCCATCTGGGACGTCTGTCGGAAGACCAGAATTTTTCCATCCCTGTTCTCAATTTGACAAAGAAGATGCTGACCGTCCAACTGTCTTTTTATCTGGGAATTGATCGAGGCGACCAGCAGGGACCCTTCCCAACCAAAGCATCCCAGCGGCTCTGTCCTCTGGACACACGTTGGCTCGTCCCCCGCAGGGGGGCGCTGGCCGAGCAGGACCGTCCGTCCGTCTGTCACATCGACTGATGACAGATGCTTTTCTTGGAAAAGGATTAAAGCAGTGGTCCCCAACCCCCGGGCCGCGGATAGGTACTGGTCTGTGGGCCATTTGGTACCATTCCGCAGAGAAAAAATAAATAACATTATTTCCGTTTTATTTATATTTAAGTCTGAACGATGTTTTATTTTTTAAAAAATGACCAGATTCCTTCTGTTACATCTGACAGGCGTCCCCAAACTACGGCCTGCGAGCCGCATGCGGCCCCCCTGAGGCCATTTATCTGGCCCCCTGCCGCACTTCCAGAAGGGTCACCTCTTTCATTGGTGGTCAGTGAGAGGAGCACTGTATGTGGCGGCCCTCCAATGGTCTGAGGGACAGTGAACTGGCCCCTTGTGTAAAAAGTTTGGGGACCTCTGGTAAGACTCACTTTTGATGCTTGTCTCGCTCACGTGATACATTTATCCGTCCCACCCTAAAGGCCGGTCCGTGAAAATATTTTCTGACATGAAACCGGTCTGTGGCCCAAGAAAGGTTGGGGACCACTGGATTACAGCTGAGACCAGAGGAGGGAGCTGTTTGGAAAGAAGGCGCCAGGTCCCAGGAGGACTCAGTGCAGGTCTGTGCACAGAGCGAGTGGGAGAATGCGGACGGACAGACTGACGGAAGGAAGACGGCGGGTGGGCAAGCCAGCACCCGGTTTGTCCTCTCAGTCAAGCGGGATCACGGCGGTCTGGGTCCCACATCCGCCTTCAGCTACTGCTGTGTGACTTGGAGCAAAATCACCCAACCTCTCGGCGCCTTCATTTCCCGTTGGCACGCTCAGGGGGAACAGCGCCGATCGCAGGGGGTTGATATGAGAAGGATACAGATTGTGTGGAGTGTGGGCACCCCGCTCCCCAGCAGACGGTCCGCATTCCGCGTTCAGTAGATACCGCCTTTGGACACGGTGGTCCTTCCTGTTCTCCAGATCAAAACGTGGTCGTTGGCAGAAACGCCAAGGTGTTGGGAGCTGGGTTCTCTGACCCATCCTGCGAGCTGAGGGCACTGGTCAGCAAGCTGGGCGGAGGTGTCCACCTCGAAGGCATTTCTTTCTTCCCTGCAGTTGGCGTCCATCCTAAGAGCCGACAGGGTGTGTCTGTCATGTTTTCTTATTTCAGCCACTCAGCCGGCGGGAGGTGAAGCAGGCTGAGTCCCAGGGAAGCCCTGGTGGTCCCTCTTCAGTCCGTTGAAGTCAGGGAAGCAGTAAGTCCCCGCTCAGAGAGGGCGAAAGATTTAAAACCCTTCTGATTTCAAAGTGTGTCTAGAGCCAGAAAATATCGCTGCTTTTAGAAAGACCAATGCAAATCAGCTGAAGCGGTTTAAATAGAAATAAACCTGTAAAGGTTACGAAGGTGCCGATAAGCTTCTATAGCCGTTAGACAAAGAGGGGATGTTTTTTCCGTTTGAAAGGAGACTTCACCGAGCCAGCATTTGTTAAGGTAAAGGACAGTCTCCTAGTGAAAAACCAAATGTGACACTCCCTGGGAGCTGTGTGACCTTTCCTGGAGCTCCCAAAAGATACAAAGTCTGTAACAACAGGGCGCTTGCCCGCGATCTTGCACATTGTTTCTTCTTCGTTGTTGGGACACTTTCAATATCTTTCTCCCTTTCTCCCTTGGCCAGTTAAACTGCAAGGGACACTTATATTATTTTCCCAAAGATTTTTTTTTTTAAACGTGTAAATTGAAACACCGATGAACATTGACCCACTGGGTCCCCTGCCTGTTGGTGGAGGGGGGTGGCCCCCCAGGACTGGGACTGACAGTCTGAGCTCCTGGAACTGTCCACCCAGCCATGACTGGCATCAGACGTGGTAGGAGACGGTGGCATGGGGCTCCAGGTGCGTCTGCTCTGCTGCCCTCGGTGGTGGGTGACAGGCTGTTAGGAAGAAAGAACACTTCTGCACTGAGGACACGCTGTTCCTTTGTCCAGATAGAAGGGATACTGCATGCTTTGCAGGCTCTGTCCTCTTTCCCACCCCAGGTGGAATGTGAGCAACCACATCTGTTTAGCCAGGGGGGTGGGGGGAGACAGACCGAAGGGGAGGGGCGCTCACAGCTACTAAACTAAACGATAGATCCAACAGGCACACGGAGATGGTCCCTCCCCACCCCCCACCCCCACCCCCCACCCTCACCCTTCATGTTCCTAAGAAGATCCCTGAGACCCCTCCCTCACTGCTCACACCCCCCCCACACACACCGGGCTGCTTTTGTGCAGTAAGATTGTCTCCTGCTCCTCGAGGCCATATGTCTGTCCTGGGTCAATTTCTGGGACGCCCCAAGCGAGCCTGCTCCCTTCTCCTCCTGCATAGTCTGGACTCAAGTGTCGCCAGCACCCTGTCCTCTCTGACTGTTAGTCAGCATCTTCCGTCTCCATGCAAGTGTCCACACAGCCCCTCCGACCCTTCCTGACCCCCTTCAGCCACACACAGCCTCCGGTCACGTGGCAGCTTTCAATTCCTCCCTTAATATTATAGCTTGCTTTTTGTTTTTTGTATTTTTCTGAAGCAAGAAGCGGGGAGGCAGAGGGACAGACTCCTGCATGCGCCCGACCGGGATCCACCCGGCACGCCCACCAGGGGGCGACGCTCTGCCCACCAGGGGGCGATGCTCTGCCCATCCTGGGCGTCGCCATATTGCGACCAGAGCCACTCTAGCGCCTGAGGCAGAGGCCACAGAGCCATCCCCAGCGCCCGGGCCATCTTTGCTCCAGTGGAGCCTTGGCTGCGGGAGGGGAAGAGAGAGACAGAGAGGAAAGTGCGGCGGAGGGGTGGAGAAGCAAATGGGCGCTTCTCCTGTGTGCCCTGGCCGGGAATCGAACCCGGGTCCTCCACACGCTAGGCCGACGCTCTACCGCTGAGCCAACCGGCCAGGGCTATAGCTTGTTTTTTGTTTTTTGTATTTTTCTGAAGCGAGAAGCGGGGAGGCAGAGAAACAGACTCCTGCATGCGCCCGACCGGGTTCCACCTGGCATGCCCACCAGGGGGTGATGCTCTGCCCATCTGGGGTGTTGCTCTGTTGCCACCAGAGCCATTCTAGTGCCTGAGGTGGAGGCCATGGAGCCGTCCTCAGTGCCTGGGCCAACTTTGCTCCAATGGAGCCTTGGCTGCGGGAGGGGAAGAGAGAGACAGAGAGGAAGGAGAGGGGGAGGGGTGGAGAAGCAGATGGGCGCTTCTCCTGTGTGCCCTGGCCGGGAATCGAACCTGGGACTTCCACACGCCAGGCTGATGCTCTACCGCTGAGCCAGGGGTATAGCTATGTTTTAATGCTTTATATTCTGGCTTTTAAATCTGCACGCCCTTGTGTTCATTGCAGCACTATGGACAGTAGCCAAGGTATTAAGGCTATGTCTGTGCCTGTTTGATCTCCTCTCTCAGATGGTAAAAATCCTCAAGAGAAAGACTTGAATACGTTATCTCTGATCCGGTGTGCCCGCGCCCTCTCACCGGGGGTGTGGCGTGTAGCAGCCGGTCAGTAACTGTGTCTCGGCTAGATGAACTGAGATCGAACTGTAAGCTCTTTGCAGGTCGCAGCTGGGAAACTGCATGGAGTCCACGTGGCCCTGGTGGTGGGAGCCGCGTGGTGGAGATAGCAGCGTCCTCACCAAACCCCGTGTGGTCTCCCTCCTGGGCCACATCTAGACTGGACGTCCGGTCTTCCTGAGAGTTACCATACTGCCCCATGTATAAGACACACCTCTTTTGGAAACATTTGGGGTCTAAATACTGGGTGCGTCTTAGCCAGCGATTGTAGATTCTTTTTCCCCCGCATTTCCCGCTTTTTTGCGTTTGTTTTTGCACTCGTTGTGGGTGAATAAAACCTGAGTTCCATCACATCACATAACACTTTTTTTTTTCCAAATTTCGGACCCCATGTGTGTCTTACACATGGGGAAATACGGTAGGTCAGTTGTCAGTGCCGGTGATGGGCGGCTTCTGGGACCACTTCCAGGACGGGTTCCAGAGCCCCCGGCTGAGTGCTCCGCATTCTCCCTCTTCACGTGATTGAGGAAGTCCCAGCAGCTGCTGTCGTAAGGTACCAAAAAGCTGCAAGAATTATATTGATGTTTTGAGAGGAAAGGTCAGGCTTTCCTGTCCTGTCCTTCCTGTGGGGAGGGGAGGGAGAAGAATGTAGAAGTTTCTGGCTTGCGAAAACAATGGGTCATGTAGTTTTAAAACTAAAATAAAGGTTAACTGAGAAACTTCTTCTCTTTAAATGGGAGACAGGATATACACACCACCCTGCATTGATTGTAGTTCCTCCCCCCTTCCTGGAATCCTGAGAGTAACATACCTCTAGGCAAAGAAGGGAAGATGAACCCTGAAAGATGGTAAATGTCTTTGATTGTGTTACCGTGTAAGTCTTAATGTTTCTGTGTATCCCCTAAACAAATGTTGTAAGCTTGTGCCATGATGTCATGCTCTCCCCAGCCTGCGTGTGATCAAGGGTATATAACCAGCCCCTGAGATGTATTTGGCGCACATGATTTGGGTCTGCAAATGCCCCGTGTCAGCCATATGCGGCCGGCATATTTAATAAATCTCCTCCTTTAATAAAACTCCTCAAAATTCATCTGGACTTGGTGTGTCTCTACGTAAACCCACAGAAGTGAGGTACAGTACTTTTCAGCATCTGGGGTACGGGTACTTTACAACAGTGCCATGACCCCAGTGGACGTGGGAGCCGGCCAATGGGACCAGCGCAGGTCGCTGGGAGGCTGTGCACAGCCCTGGCTTCCTGCATGCCTTCTCTGACCCCAGTGGACGTGGGAGCCAGCTGATGGGACCAGCGCAGGTCGCTGGGAGGCTGTGCACAGCCCTGGCTTCCTGCATGCCTTCTCTGACCCCAGTGGATGTGGGAGCTGGCCAATGAGACCAGCGCAGGTCGCTGGGAGGCTGTAGACGGCCCTGACTTCCCAGATGCCTTCTCTGACCCCAGTGGACATGGGAGCCAGCCGGTGGGACCAGCGCAGGTCGCTGGGAGGCTGTAGACAGCCCTGGCTTCCCGCATGCCTTCTCTGACCCGCCTTAGACTCCAACCTGAGTGAAGACTAGCTGGACCCTGGGACAAACCAAGGTTCCTGCTTATTCACGGTGACACACAGCCCGCCCTGACCCACACAGACACTGGATAGAGGGAGGAATGCCACGTTTCTTTGAATTTAAGAAGCCACCGAATGGAAGAGGCCGTTATTGGAAGTTCCAGGAGGAAAGAAAGAAGGCCACCCAGCACGCTGTGACAATCCACCCCAATTCCAGAGGAGCTAAACTGTGCAAGAAAAACCAGACCTTAGAATCGGTGGAAGACCATAACAAGACTTGACATCTACAACAATTCTACAGTTTATTAAGTGATTTGATGAAATAAATACTCAACCCATCTTTGCCCGCTGCGTGCATGAGTGCTTTTATGCTTAGCGTTATGCTCGGTCCTAAGAATAATTAGACACAGTTCCCGTCCCCTGAAGTTCATAGTCTAGCGAGAGAGACTCATCATTTGAAATGACGAGTCCTGGCCGGGTAGCTCAGTTGGTTAGAGCATCATTTCAAAGCGCAGAGGTTGCTGGTTCGATCCCTGGTCAGGGCACCTCCCAGAGCAGCTTGATTGATGTTCCTGGCTCGCTCTCCCCTTTCCTTGCTCACTAAAGTGAATTAAAAAAAAAAAAAAAAAAAGGCAATAAAATAATGAAGTCAGTTGGGTAAGCAGTAAGAACGTAGCAAACGTACACTGTGTAGATTGTGCAGAAGATGCCATGGATACATTTTCAGGCTCCTGTCGACCTTGTGGAAACAGTAGTGTTTCCCCTGTGTTTACTACCGTGCGGCCCAGGAAGTATCTGCCGGGAGGTCAGTCCCCCTCATCCACCCCCCCCCCGGTCCAGCCACAGCACCGCCAGGGGAGTGACCCAGTGTGTGATTGGGGCCAGCCGGGCGAGGGGTGGCACACCAGGGTCAGGGGCCATGTTCCAGGGCGGAGGAGGCTTGCCCTAGGCCTCCACACCAAGAGGTGTCCCGAGGAGCGAGGCAAACGGCCGGCCGAGGGAGAAGGGTCAGAGTGTGCGGAGCATGGGGGCCGAGTGTCTGCAGAAGGCAGGCGGTCTGCAGCCTGAGCGCGGGGAGGCACAGCTGCACGGGTCTGGGGGGAACGTAGAGTCTCACGGGTCGGGTGCTGGGGTCTGGACCGGTTCACCAGGACGGCGGGGATTTTAGAGAGCTCGTAGGGAAGAGTGGGTGTGAGGATGGATGTTACCAAAATAAGATCCACGTGGCAGTTTAAAAGCTTAATTCCTGCCTGACCAGGCAGTGGCGCAGTGAGTGTCAGACTGGAACGTGGAGGACCCAGGTTCGAGACCCCGAGGTCACCAGCTTGAGCGCGGGCTCATCTGGTTTGGGCAAAAGCTCACCAACTTGGACCCAAGGTCGCTGGCTTGAGCAAAGGGTTACTCGGTCTGCTGTAGTCCCCCCGGTCAAGGCACATATAAGAAAACAATCAATGAACAACTAAGGTGTCGCAAGGAAGAATTGATGCTCTCATCTCTCTCCCTTCCTGTCTGTCTGTCCCTATCTGTCCCTCTCTCTGTCTCTGTCACACACACACACACACACACAAGCTTAATTCCTAACAATGCCTGCACTAGGGCCAGTTCCTTCAAATTAACAAAGAAAAATGACCCTTTCTATGTCTCAAAGTCACTCAAGAGCCATTGAAGACGGCGAAAACACCGAGACCATTTGTTCCCGAAATTCATTTGAATTGACTTCGTATTACACATGCATAAAAAGATAAATTTTCTATTCCTTTTGTGGGGTTGTGTGTGTGTGTGTGTGTGTGTGTGTGTGTGTGAGTTATTGCCTTAAAAAAGAAGGCTTTCCGGCCGTAACGCATATAAATCCATTCAGTTCACATTTGACTTCTGGAATTTTTTTTTTTTTTTAAATATGACTAGGAGCAATTTTAAGCAGCTCGAGCCTGAAGCTCTGAAAGGCAGCTCTTTCGCATACACAGTAAGCACTTTTCCTGCAAACTTTGTGCCACAGATTCGTAATTCACAGTGGGTGCCCCTGTTAATATGCACTCACAGCTGCGTGCCGCCCTAGGAACCATTATTATATTAAGAATAGTGTAAAGACACGCGGCCGCCTTCTGTATCGGCGCGCACATCACCGAGGGTGCGCCGTTATGAATAGCTGTCACAGCACCGGGCACGATGGGACGATCAAGCCGAGGGCTGGTAAACCAAATGCCCGTTAGGAACACACGAAACCGCTGAATTTTAATCGCCCGTACGCGTCGGACATGGAGCTCTAACGATCCCCAAAATGCGTGATTTAAATAAGCCGTCTTGATTTCTTTCCATTGAAGCCCTTGGTGCGAGTTAACCGCCTTGGGTGGACGCCTTCCTGGAGGTGAAAGCGGGCAGGGGTTGGCTCCCAGGTAGAGACGGGGCGTGCGTGGCGCCCCAGGTGGACAAGAAACGGGAGTCACCGCCCGTCTGCCTCTCTGCAGACACCCCGCTCCCTGCTGGCCTGCTCCCAGGAACTTGGAAGGGACCAGAGGGAGGCTCCTTGGTCTGCCCTGGAGAGCTCAGCTCCAAAGGATTTGCGTCTCAAAAGAATTACATCTAACCAAGAATGTTGCCAAACTTCCTTCCAAAGTGCAAAGGAGGGGGAGGTCGTGATTGTTTTTCTGATACTAAATCATCTTGGCTCTGACCGTAAGTAACAATGCTGCCGCCTATGAGAAGTCACCCCAGCCGTCTCCATCACTTCCTTCCCTCTGGTGAGTGGAGCATCGCGCAGGGAAACACGGGGTCTTTTACCGGGGTGCTCACAAGCCCCCCCCAAACGCCTCCCAGATCTGGTTACAAGACTATCAATTTCCCACAAGTAGCTATGAGGGCTTATGTTCTGATAAAGTGGAACACATAGATGATCTTTTTCCCCCCTCATTTTAAAAACGTTTGTACTGGGCGGCTGGCTTTCAGAAGAGTGAGGAAGTGCATAAACACACACACACACACACACACACACACACACACACACACACACACACAGAAATGACATCATGGGCACAGCGTTAGCATCCAGTGGAGGCCACTCACCAGCCAAGTACGGTCTCATCTGCCGCTTCTGGTCTGGTCCCACTTTTCTTCAGGAACCTCACCTCCTGATCCCCCGTGAGGTTACGAATCCCCGTGTCCTGCCCTCACCTGGTCAGCAGGGGGACCCCAACCTTGCCGAAGTAGCCATGCACCTTGGGGCTTAGTCGTGAAGGCACCCAACCCAGAAAAGGGCCAGGCAGCCTCCTCCAAGGGCTCCGGAGCCAAGAGGCAAGACGACAGGTCCCCACGGAGAAGGCGGACGGAAGTCGCCAGACCTTGGCAGCCTCGTACAGCACGGGCGGGGTTTCCGGCTGTCATCCTGCCCGTCTGGCGCAGGGATCTGGTGACTGACATGGCGCCCGGCAGGAGCGAGAGGATTCAAGTGCAGGCGTCCTGCCAAGTCAAGTCAGCCGCTTCTCCGGACATCCCGGGGATGCGGGCGAAGGGCTGTTCTTTTATCTCCCAGTCACTGTGACCTGGGTTCCTGGAAGTTGAAAGAGGGAAAGAATCCTAAAGATGAATGGCTTTATTATTTTTTTTCCAGTCACTCAGCATCACCTCACCATTCTTTCGATGACACCAGCTCCGGTTCCCCCGGGGAAGCTCCCTGTTTCCAATTCTAGGTCCTGGTGCTTTGGGCGGGGTCCACGTCCAACTACAAGCACCGGCCAACCGGAGCCTCGAATTCCTGTGACACACACACACACAACGCGATTTGTTCAAGAACGGAAATGTGCCCCAATCGGAGCCAATGAGGCAGAGTGGGAATTTTGGAAAAGAGACACAATGTTTTTTTTCTCCACTGGAATGAACGTGGGAGAAACTGAGCACGGAATTTCCGGGGACGACTGTACTGAATCTAATTTTGAAATAAATCAGGGAGTAGAGAAATGGAAAGAGAGAGAAAGTACTCGTGTATCAGTTGAGATCTTGAGACCTAGATCAACCTAGATCAATAATAATCAATTATTATCAGAAGCAGCACCTGCTTTTACATTTTTTTTTTTTTTTTTTTTTTTTTTTTTTTTTTGTATTTTTCTGAAGCTGGAAACGGGGAGGCAGTCAGACAGACTCTTGCATGCACCCGACCGGGATCCACCCGGCACGCCCACCAGGGGGCGATGCTCTGCCCCTCCGGGGCGTCGCTCTGTCGCAACCAGAGCCACTCTAGCGCCTGGGGCAGAGGCCAAGGAGCCATCCCCAGCGCCCGGGCCATCTTTGCTCCAATGGAGCCTTGGCTGCGGGAGGGGAAGAGAGAGACAGAGAGGAAGGAGGAGGGGTGGAGAAGCAGAGGGGCGCTTCTCCTGTGTGCCCTCGCCGGAAATCGAACCCAGGACTCCTGCATGCCAGGACGCTCTACCACTGAGCCAACAGGCCAGGGCCTGCTTTTATATTTTTAACCATTCTTATTTTTACTTAAATCAGTTTGAAGGTTTGTTTTGGTTTTAGGGGGTCTGCTTCTGTTGGTCACTGTAATTGATCGTGGATCATTCTAACGCACGAACAGTTATCGTATAAGTAGGTTGCGGAGTTCGTATAATAAATACTTTATAATAGAGTTCCCTTGGTTTTCGTCTCCGTTACTGGAATGAAGGGGTCCTGTGGAGCTTTCTCTAGTCTCAGGGACATGTGGGGACGTGATAATGCAAATCCTCCAGGAACACGAATGACAGAAATCTTAGGAGAATGCTAACATTACCAGATCCAGAGAAATGAGAACCCAACCAAGGACTGTGTGTTGGACCAAGATCCTGTAACTTATTGTCGAGATTGTTTCTCAAATAACGAATAGCTTTTCTCGGTGAGACTCAGCCACACTGGGGGGTGAGAGCGAGAAGGATAATGTCGAGGGGTCCAAGTCACGGGTCAGAGGTGCTCCAAGGGCCCAGAGCTGCTGGCTTTCCTGAGCTGAGTGTCTCCACACCCGCTGACCTCCACTGTGTCCCCCAGGTGCCGAGGGAGGGGACCTCAGGAGCTGAGTGTCTCCACACCTGCTGACCTCCACTGTGTCCCCCAGGTGCCGAGGGAGGGGACCTCAGGAGCTGAGTGTCTCCACACCTGCTGACCTCCACTGTGTCCCAGGTGCCGAGGGAGGGGACCTCAGGAGCTGAGTGTCTCCACACCTGCTGACCTCCACTGTGTCCCAGGTGCCGAGGGAGGGGACCTCAGGAGCTGAGTGTCTCCACACCTGCTGACCTCCACTGTGTCCCCCAGGTGCCGAGGGAGGGGACCTCAGGAGCTGAGTGTCTCCACACCTGCTGACCTCCACTGTGTCCCAGGTGCCGAGGGAGGGGGCCTCAGGAGCTGAGTGTCTCCACACCTGCTGACCTCCACTGTGTCCCAGGTGCCGAGGGAGGGGGCCTCAGGAGCTGAGTGTCTCCACACCTGCTGACCTCCACTGTGTCCCCCAGGTGCCGAGGGAGGGGACCTCAGGAGCTGAGTGTCTCCACACCTGCTGACCTCCACTGTGTCCCAGGTGCCAAGGGAGGGGACCTCAGGAGCTGAGTGTCTCCACACCTGCTGACCTCCACTGTGTCCCAGGTGCCGAGGGAGGGGACCTCAGGAGCTGAGTGTCTCCACACCTGCTGACCTCCACTGTGTCCCCCAGGTGCCGAGGGAGGGGACCTCAGGAGCTGAGTGTCTCCACACCCTCTGACCTCCACTGTGTCCCAGGTGCCGAGGGAGGGGACCTCAGGAGCTGAGTGTCTCCACACCTGCTGACCTCCACTGTGTCCCAGGTGCCGAGGGAGGGGACCTCAGGAGCTGAGTGTCTCCACACCTGCTGACCTCCACTGTGTCCCCCAGGTGCCGAGGGAGGGGACCTCAGGAGCTGAGTGTCTCCACACCTGCTGACCTCCACTGTGTCCCCCAGGTGCCGAGGGAGGGGACCTCAGGAGCTAAGTGTCTCCACACCTGCTGACCTCCACTGTGTCCCAGGTGCCGAGGGAGGGGACCTCAGGAGCTGAGTGTCTCCACACCTGCTGACCTCCACTGTGTCCCCCAGGTGCCGAGGGAGGGGACCTCAGGAGCTGTGCCTCGGGGTCCTGACGCCCTTCCTCTGCCAGCCGGGCCGTTGGTGCTGCTGTTGTGTCCCGACCTTCCCTAAAGCCGAACAGCACAGGCTGTTGGTTCACCCGTCAATCCAAACCCAAGATCCATGCTGCTGTCAATCAGAGCGGGTACAGCCATTACAGAAGAGTACAGCTCTAGGGCTGGGAGGCTCGTACTCACCAGGATGAACGGAGTGAGCTCTCTTTGAAAATATGTCAGGTTCCAGAGAACACCTTCCAATTAAAATGGCAGGGTATATACGGGTTTTTTTTTATAGAGACAGAGAGAGAGTCAGAGAGAGGAATAGACAGACAGGAATGGAGAGAGATGAGAAGCATCAATTATCAGTTTTTTGTTGCAACATCTTAGTTGTTCATTGATTGATTTCTCATATGTGCCTTGATTGTGGGCCTTCAGCAGACCGAGTAACCCCTTGCTCAAGCCAGTGACCTTGGGTCCAAGCTGGTGAGCCTTGCTCAAACCAGATAAGCCCCCTCCCTGCCCCGCTCAAGCCAGCAACCTCGGGGTCTCGAACCTGGGTCCTTCGCATCCCAGTCTGACACTCTATCTACTGTGCCACCTCCTGGTCAGGCAAACACCAGCAGGGTATATGCTTGACTGAGCTCCCAATGCGGTTGGGTGTTCCGAGCGCTTCCTGTCCCACAATGCTCTCCTTCACATGTCCCTCCTTATCAGACAGCCCTTTCGGTGGAAACGTATCTCACTCAAAAGTCCTAACTTCTGTTTGTGTCATCCCCACACACACCCCACCTCCCACCGCTACCGCTACATGTCTGACTGCAGCTCTAGGTCCCTTCTGGACCCAGGGACTTGTCTCCGCCAGACCTCTGAAACCCAGCATCTCCTCACTCAGCCCCCAAAACCCCGTGGTACGAACACGGCAGCAGGCGGAGTATTTCCATTCAAGCCCACCTAGATTCAAACCCCGCCCCCTCCCACTGCCCCGAGGCTGTGTGACTTTTAACAAGTGACTCAACCTCTCTGGGCCTCATGTGGTTCTGAGTAACACGGAGATACACATCCCCATCTGACCGTACTGTTGGAAGTGTTGAAATGAGCATCGCAAGGACTAGAAACTTAGAGCAGACGTTTATTTTCCGCTCTTGTTTTCCGTAGACGCGCGTGATCCCACCGCCGCCTCCTGGAAAAGGAAACGCGGACCGCGTGTCTCCGCCCATCACGCAGCTCTGCCCCCCGGGACGAGGAGAAGGTCAGGTCAGTGCCTTCTAGTTCTTCCTCTCCCGAACCGCCTGCCTGTACAGAGGCTTGTTCTGGATCCGGGCCAGCCGTGTGAAAAGCGCTGCTAGTTGTGCGTGTGCGTGTCCCTCGGCGTCAGCGGGTTCTCACGGGCCAGCCC
The DNA here is from genome assembly GCF_036850995.1 of Saccopteryx leptura. Classification (NCBI taxonomy): domain Eukaryota; kingdom Metazoa; phylum Chordata; class Mammalia; order Chiroptera; family Emballonuridae; genus Saccopteryx; species Saccopteryx leptura. The sequence continues at coordinate 77,876,096 of NC_089513.1, forward strand.
CCCTGGCCAGAGGTTTGCATCTCCGTGTGGCCGACTCCTGTGTCCTGTCCGCCCATGGTTTTCAAACTTGGGAGAGTCATCAGAAGTTTCTCCTTGGTCCCCTGATCAGCAACGGCAATGGCCAATGCCGGCGCATTGGCACCCACTGGGAACTCGAACCCTGCCCGTGCCCTTTCTCCACGGGCACCCTCTGCTGCCGTGTCTGGTTCAGAGACTGGACGTTCTCACCTCCGTCCGTCCTCACCTCCCTTGTGCGTCTCTGCGTTCACCAAGCAGGTCCGTGTGCTGCGCTGACTGGTCTCACCTCCACGCGGCTCACTGTGCCGGGCGGCGCGTGGCGACACCATTGCACGCCTGGACGGTTCAGTGAACGGGGAGCCGACCTTGCCGCCTGCCTTCTGTTCCCTGCCCCCCCCCCACCCCTGCATGCTTCCACTGCAACTGGAGGGACCTCGTATGGGGTACAAGCCACACCCCCTTACCAAAGAGCTCTGTCTATGGCCATGTTCCTTTCTAGTCTCGTGTTCTGTTCCCACCGTCCCAACACACACACACACACACACACACACCCCTCCCACTGTTCACAGACATGCGCCCCACAACAGGATACTTGCCCCCCCCCCCCGTCATTGCTGCCCATGACTGTGGGGGATAGTCAGGCGGGTAGTTCTGGGATGGCTCACGTCACCCTAACTAATGAGGTAAACTGAGGCTGGCTCGGATTATGAGCGATGCAGTTTATTCCGGGAACTGCAGAGGAAGTGCGTTTCGAGAAGCACGTGCTGTCGCAAGCCACAGGAAAGGGCGTTGTGGGTTTGGGACGGGTCGTGTTTATGGACAAGGAGCCAGAGTCCGAGCAGGACGCTCACTGGCTTGAGACGGAAGAGGTCCCAGGCGGGCGTTCGCTGGCCAGGAGGGATGTTTCCGTCTTCTGTTCATCAGGCATTCGCGGGAAATCGGTCTCTGAAATTCTCACGTTCGGTCTCCTGACGGGCACGTGTGAGCCCCTCTGTGGCACGCCCTCTGGCTCCGTTTTGGACCGAAGTCCTCTCACACTCAGCGGTCTTACACGAAGCTCCATTCTCCAAGTTGGCAAATGTCAGTGATGAAAATGCTGGTTGGTTCTCCATCCGCTGCTATTCCATTGTCTTATTACACAACTAGAAAGCCCGGCGGTCACACGAAATGACCGCTGTTCTAGATATTGTAAACTGTAATTAAAATGATTTGTGCAAAGGTGTCTGCTAATTCAAACTGAATTACCCAGGGCAGGCAGCGAGGACATCCTTTTGCTTAGTGCCCCACGGGGTTTCCCCCTTCTACTTGCTTCATTGCTTAAAGTAGAGTGCAATGAAGGAAACCACTGGCGGTACATTTCTTAAGAGCCACCACTAGCTCAATAAATAAAGGTGATTTAAATAATAAAATGTTAATTCACATGTCAAAGATCTCTTTGTACACAACATTTCTTGTGTAGATCTTTCCATCATTTTTAAGCTCGCCTTGCAGAGGACCATCAATTATTTTTAATTTTACGTCCGTTCTTTCACGAACTCTTGAACAGGCAACATAAAGTTGACCGTGTCCAAATGCAGGCTCAGGTAAAAAAAAATGCCAACACGCTTAAGCGTTTGGCCCTGAGACTTATTGATGGTCATAGCCAAGGCAAGTTTTACAGGAAATTGTCTATGTCTCAATTGAAACGGCAACCCTGTTTGAGATGGAGCCAAATCAATTCTTGGAATGACATGTATTTCACCTTTAGAGGAGCCAGTCAAAGACTTAGCTATTATGACATTATTTTTCAATTGGAGAACCTCTAGTCTTGTCCCATTGCAAAGACCCCTTCTAGTGTTAAGATTTCTTAACAGCATAATAATTGCTCCAATCTTTAACCTCAATTTGTGAGGTGGCATGCCAGAAGGCGGGCCTATTTGAATGCCGTGGCAACTTCACCCCATTGGCTAGTACAGTTACGCAAGCAACCAATAAGCTATCGGCGACAAACAGACACTTAAGCCGCATATAATTACACAATTTGTCCCGACCTCAAGGTAGAGAAGAGAGATGCTAATGATGGGCCACTCTTCCAAATACTCCCCAACAGTCCTGTGCTAACATGTGGACCCGTGTCCACCGTTGACATTCTCTGTCTTATCTTCACAACCTCGTTGAAATATCTCGGCCTCTGGAGAGCCTGTCCTGACTATCAAAGCCGTTAGAGTTGAGGGGTGCTGATTAGATAGAGTCACTTCTTTAGATTCAAATCGGTGGGAATTAGATACCTGAGTCAAACGGGAAACAAAATGCTCATGTTACGAACGGTCAGACTGGGTTGGAGAATTCACCAGAGCCTCTCACAGCCTCCCCTCTGCACGAGCACCCTCCAGCGCGCCCCTCACAGAGAGAGTCAGCGCCCTCACCCTTAGCTGAAGCCCCGTCCCTTGAGGCTGACGGTACAGAACCCTGAAAACAAAGCTCGTTGAGTCCAAAGACAACAGTCCAGAATCCAAGTGTCTGCCTTGTATGGGACCAAAGACACCTCTAATGGTGCCTAATAAGAACATGAGACCCAGGGAACACCAGGCTCTGGCCAGTCTCATCGGTGAGTGAACTCGGCTAAGGAGAAGGGGACGGAAGAGTCCTCACGTGTCAGGACAGTTCTTCTGGGGACAGAGGGAGGTTAGAGGGAGATCAGTGGCTTCCCCTTATACTCCTGGGATACAACGGTGTATAATATAGTATCAGGTCTGTCTCCCCCTTCCTGGCACCGAAGACCCTTGGACCTTCCTGGATCCAGTGCTGTCAAGCTGCCTCTCGCTAGGACTGACTTTTTGGAAAGCCCCTCGGTAACCTAGGGACGGGGGCTGGTTGTTAGGGGAGCCAGCCTTGCGATGAGAGCCCCCGCACTCTCAGCCCCACCCACCCCTGCCGTCCTGTGGGGAGGAGTCGCTGGGGACTGAGTTCGGTCCCCGAAGGCCAGTGGTCTGATCAGCTGTGCCGGTGTGATGAAGCCCCCGTGAGGACCCGAAAGGACAGGTGTGGGAGAGCGTCCAGGTCGGTGAACGGACGGGGATTCGGAGATTGTGGTGGCGCCCTTCGCGCGTGCCTCGCCGCCGTGCCCCTGTCCGTCTGGCTGCTCGTGCGTTCCGTCCTTCCATCACAAGCTGCTGGACAGAAGGAAACGTTTCTCTGTGTTCCGTAAGCCGCCGTAGCGGGTTAATCGCACGGAGGAGGAGGTGGTGGCGGCAACCTCCCAGCTCGAGCCCGTGGGTCGGTCAGAAGCCCAGGTGATAACCTGGACTTTCAAGGGGCGTGTGAAGGTGGGTGGGGGTGGGGTGGGGGTGGGGTGGGGGTGGGGGAGGGTCTCAGGGGACCGTCTCCGTGTTCTTAGCCCTTCCCTGCGGGATCGGGCTAACTCGAGTTAGCATCAGAATTGAGGTGACTTGTAGGACACGCCTCCAGTGCGGGAGAACGGCTGGGTGGGGTGAAAGAACACACACGCAATCGGAATCCTCCAACCTAATTTTCTTAACTCCACACTCTGCTGAGCTCCCTGAGAAACGGACGGTCCTCTGTTAACAGACTTAGTTTGCTCTGGATGTTTCTGCTTGAGTATATTCCTGGAAGATTGGTAGGGTTTTTGTTTTTTTGGGGTTTTTTTTTAATACAAGTATTTGTGTTCTAATTCATGGCATGTAGCAGTGGGGTCTCAATGTTTGCTGGCTGAACAGATGAGCTGAAATCATAAATCTATCCACAGAGAGGGCTCTCAGAAGCCATGTCCCTCGATTTCCCACCCAAAGCTGAGAATCTGACACACACAGCATCTCTGAGCACTGACTACAAACTCACAGTTTGGGCACTTCTGCGACCAGGAGCTCAACTTGACAAGTTCCGTCTGGACACAGAGAAGACGACACATCACATCTGAGCAGCACCCAGAAGGACACAACCATCATTTCTTTGGTATTCTTGTCAAAAAGGTATGAGTTTATTCTAAGCATGAGAAAACATCAGATGGGCACAAGGCGAGAGTCTACAAAATAACGGGTCAGTCCTCTGCTGAGGTGTCAAGGGCGTGAGAGACAGGGACTGAGGGACTGTCACAGACTGGAGGGGGTGTGACCGATGTCTGGATCAGAGGAAGAGCGCTGTTGGAAAGGTGGGTGAAGTGGAGGTAGGCCTGGTAAGGTGTGGAGTGTTGTTAATAGTGTTGAACCCTGACTACTTCCCGGCTTTGATTACTGGACAATGGGTATGTCCGGTGTCTATATTTCAGGGAAGTCGTGTAAGCAGTCAACAGCTACTTTGCACTATCTCTGCAAGGTTTCCGTAACTCTACAATGAATTCAAAATAGAAAATTATGCCCCGGCCGGTTGGCTCAGTGGATAGAGCGTCAGTTTGGCGTGCAGACACCCGGAGTTCGATCCCCAGTCAGGGCACAGAGGAGAAGTGACCATCTGCTTTCTCTCCACCCTTCTCTCTCTCACTTCCCCCCTCACAGCCGGTGGCTCGACTGGTCTGAGCATCGACCCTGGGGCGCTGGGGATGGCTCAGTTGATTCGAGCACTGGCCTCAGTCAGGGACTGCCAGGTGGATACTGTTAGAATTCATCGGAGTCCAAAAAAGACCAGTGTAACAGGCTTTATTGAGAGGAAATCTGCTAGGCTGGCTCTCAAGGGAGAGTCCTGCCAGGCACAGACTAGGACTGTGTTTTTTTAAGGGTTAGGGGAGGGGGAGAAGGAAGGGTCGTGGGGCATTAGCCTGACTGGCTGCTGGACAAAGGATGGTCTTTTATGGAACTTTGAGTATGTTTAACTTCTAGCGGTTTTCAATCATCCAGGAGGACTTCTCTGCTTGTGACGTCAGACATTCCTTTGCGGCTGGTCATCTGCTGTGAGCCCTGAAGTGAGACTCACTGGCAGGGTTACAGAAATGCAACCTAAGGGATACCAGTCAGGGCACGTGTGGGAGCCTGTCACCCTTTCTCTCACTTAAAAAAATATATATATATATGTGTGTGTGTGTGTGTGTGTGTGTGTGTGTGTGTGTGTGTGTGTGTGTGTAGGAAATCACTTTATAACACGTGCGTGCATGTGGGCTGACACTAGTCCACTTTAGCGCCCTGGCGGCAGCCATGAAGTTCCGTCTGGGGCACATCGATGCCATCAGTGTGACCGACGGCCGGTGAGAAGAAGCTGGACGTGCTGGGCTACGCGGCCAGCAGGAGCAAGCACGCCAGTAGCTCATTGTCCCTAACTGACCGAATCCCCTTGCAGGGCTCGTGTGCCCGGTGAACAATGGCTCCCCTGTGTCCGCGCCGCATTCATTCTTGTGGAAAGGCAGTAGCAGGTGGTGAAACCCCTGCGGTGGGCCCCCTGGGGCCTCATGGTCGTCCCCGCCCCCCCCCGGACTCGCCACCCCCCCCAGGGACTCGTGGTCCTACATCTCTGACCGGAGAGCCCCACGTCCTCACCCCGGACCCTCCGGCCTCTCGCTCAACCCACACTTCACCGTCCCCGGGCTGCTGTGCCCCTCCCCGCGGAGTGGGTACCGGGAAGACAGGGTCACTTCTTCTCAGAAATAAGACGGGAGGAAGGGTCTCCAGGCAGAGCTGGGGGGGGCAGGGGGCTCGCATCGGCGGCCGCTCACAGCCAGCTGCTGATCCCCCAGTTCTCACAATCACGGGATGAAGAGTAAGTGTAGCGCCAGTCACCTGAGCACCGGCGGCTGCTTCACGGGGATTAGAACCCAGGGTAACGCTGGGCCTCGGTGAAGACAGGGATCTCCGTCCTGGATTATTTCCTCTGACGCTTCTTCCGACCTTTCCTGAAAGCGTGCGTGCCCCCAGGCGCCCCCTGCTGCCCTCCCCTCTGTGTCTCTGAGCCTGGGGGTGTGTGTTTGTACAGCCACTGAGCGGTGATGGCTCCTGCACAGCGCCGGGGCTTCGAGGGGGAGCGTTGCCGGACCCGGGGCTGTGGGCCGGGTCGCGTCCCCGTCCGTCCGGGCCTCCTGCGTGGTCCCCAGGGCAAAGCACGGGACGCGTGCTCCACTCACGTCCTGAATGAAGGCTCAGTCCCAGGCTCCACTCTCTAGGGAACCGGGGGTTGGTGGGGCGGACAGCAATCCTTGCCAATTGCTATTAAAATATCCCATGGAGGAAAAAAGTCAAAAGCTAGTACTGGATTTATAACTTCTTAAAGAACATGTGCTCCCCTGGGGACAGTTCCCACCACATCTGTCACTGAGGTGTATGCGTTAATAAGCATCTTCTCAGATGACGGATGTTCTTTGGGCCGTCGGGGAATAGGGTACAGAGAAGACGGGAGCCAGTGTGCAGAAGGAAGAGAACCTCGCTCCGGCTCTGATGTTCGCCCTCAGCCCTGGGACGCGTGGTGGCCTTCCCCCAAAACCCACAGACCAAAATAATGTTCCGTCTCTTCTGCTCCCCTCGTCCCCACTCGGAGGCTGCAGAAGCCGGGCAGCAGCCTGGGCACAGACGGGAACACGCAGGGGCGGGCGGCATCCTCGCGCACACGGGCGCCTGAGGGCCGTGTTTGCCGGGCGGGGACGTGGGTGCTGGCCGGAGCGGCCTCTCCTGGTCTCAGCTCACGTTGGAGTCGCTGTGGATTCCTCCTTCTCGAGAGGGTAGGCGGAGGGCCTGGCCCCAGGAAACACCCATCAGCCCAGCAGACACCCCCCCCCCCGAGGGCGCGGCGGCTAGGAGCTGAGGGTGGGAGCTGTGAGTGCCCCCTCCGCCCGTAGGTCCAACAGCTAACAGACAGGGGAGGGCAGCTAGGATCATGCTCCCCGAGTCCGCAGGCAGACAGGAGACCTCCAGAGCCTGCTCCCCCGTCCAAGGAAGGGGGGAAGACGGAGAGCAAGCACCCCAGAAGAGGAGGGGTGTGGGGAAAACTCAAAAAGAGGTGTGTGCCCCAGAGCATCAAAAACTGGTGTGCGCCCCAGAGCATCGTAGAAAAGCTGCTGGTGGGTGCGCTCCCCGGGACGAGCCCTCGCGGCACGGACACGACGCACAGCGAAAGCACAGCCAGGCGGAGGCCGGGGCCACGGGGACGCGACAGGGAAGAAGAACCCACTGAGACCTCGCCTGCGGCTCCGAGTTTTCAAATCAGGCAGCGACTGATGAAAATGTGCTCAGCCTCACTAGTCATCAGAGAGATGCAAATTAAACCCACAACGAGCTATCACCTGACACCTGTCAAGAGTGGCTGTCATCAATAAATCAACAAGCAGGCACTGGCGAGGGTGTGGAGACAGGGGAACCCTCGTGCCCTGCTGGTGCAGCCACTGTGGACAGCAGCGTGGAGGTGCCTCAAAAAATTAAATAATGGAGCAGCCTGATGAGCCAGTGATTCCAGTGCTGGGCATACGGCCGAAGAAACCCACAACACCAGTTTGAAAGAACACACACGCCCCTGTGTTCATTGCAGCATCGCTGACCATCACCAAGATCTGGAAGCAGCCCACGTGCCCATCTGTGGACGAGAGGTTTAAAAAGCTGCGGTGCCAGCCAAGGCTCCATTGGAGCAAAGATGGCCCGGGCGCTGGGGATGGCTCCTTGGCCTCTGCCCCAGGCGCTAGAGTGGCTCTGGTCTCGGCAGAGCAACGCCCCCGGAGGGGCAGAGCGTCGCCCCCTGGTGGGCAGAGCGTCGCCCCTGGTGGGCAGAGCATCGCCCCTGGTGGGCGTGCCGGGTGGATCCCGGTCGGGCACATGCGGGAGTCTGTCTGACTGTCTCTCCCCGTTTCCAGCTTCAGAAAAATACAAAAAAAAAAAAAAAAAAAAAAAGGCTGTGGTGCACGTCCACCACGGAAGACTCCTCAGCCGGAGGAAGAGAAGGGACTCTCGCCTTTTGCGACAGCGTGGATGACGGACAAGGAGAGCACAGCGCTGAGTGAAGCAAGCCAGGCAGAGAAAGGCAAGTGCCGTGCCGTACGATGTCGCCCCTCTGGGAATCTCGCGAACAAAATAAAATGACAAGCAAAACAGAGCCAGAGACAGACTCAGAGACAGAGGACAGGCTGGTGGCTGTCAGAGACAGACTCAGAGACAGAGGACAGGCTGGTGGCTGTCAGCGGAGGCGGTTGGAAGGCTGGGTGCAAAGGTAAGGTGACTGAGCAAAAAGGAAAAGAAAAAGAAAAACCCTCAGACACAGACAGCGGCCTGGTGATTACGAGAGGGCCAGGGGGTGGGGAAGTGAAGAGGGGACAGAGGGTGACGGAGGGAGGCGTAACTCGGGGGGTCGAGCACACGCTACAATGTACAGATGATGTGTTATAGAACTGTCCAGCTGACACCTGTGTAACCAATGCCACTCCAATTAGTTCAGTAAAAATTTTAAAAATATGTATAATGTTATTAACCAATTAAACCCCAATAAATTTAATGAATGTAATAAAAGCAATTTTAAAAAACACTTAAAACCTATATAATTTTATTAGCCAATGTCAGTCTAAAATTCAATAAAAATTTTAATTAAAAAATTAATTTAAAAACTCACAGACGCAGACAACAGTAGGGTGATAACAAGAGGGTGGGGGAGGGGAGGGGGAGGAAGAAGAGGGTGAAGGGGGACAGATGGTGACAGGAGGTGACGTGACTCGGGGGGGGGGTGAACACAGGCTACAATGTAGAGATGATGTATTAGAGACTGGTACGCCGGACACCTGTGTCATTTTATAAACCAATGTCACCCCAATAAATTCAATCAGTTCACCCCAATAAAGCTAGCAAGTCCAAAAAACACTCAGAAGAACACTTGAGTCTATATCATTTCATTAAGCAATGCCACCTTCATAAATTCAACAAAAAAACTTAAAAGTAAAACCAGACAATGAAAAGCAAAGTTGGCATTGCGTCAAGTCAAATCTTTGATGAGCTAGATGATCCCACTCAGAGTGCTCTCCTAAAGGTCAAAAAAGGGCACACGGTCAAGTTATGAGCTGGAGGGCTGAGATACAGCCTAGCGTACGGAGATGACCTCAGGAAAAGCCCCCAGAAGGTGGAACCCGGAGGAGGCAGTATCAGTGAGGGGCGGAGTGCTTAGGGGGGGCTTGTGGGGTCTGGACTCCTTCCTGCCCACGAGCTCCGGGGGCAGGCCTTGGGAAGGTCCCTTACCATCCTGAGCTTCAAGTTTGCTCATCTTGTCAATGAGGCCAGTGGTAACTATTGTTACAATTCAATTAGCTCATGTAGGTAAATCGTTTCATATAGGTCCTTTAAGCACTCAGTGGATTGCTGTTATCAACACCCTCATCATCATTAAACATAGTAATCAAAGACATGTTCGAAGACATTTTCCCTGTGTCCAGAGAAAACCTGCAGTGTGTGACTTAGAAGGATTCGGTCTGTCCTGGACATGCTTGCTAAAAAGGCTCACACCTGGCTGGAGCCAGGTGGGCAAAGCTCCTTGTTAGGGAAATGGGGGAACAGCCTACACATATATTAATAAAACCCAGGCTAGCCCCCAACCGGGCCGTCCCCAGCAACATTCAACCCCTGCAACATTCAACCCCTGCAACATTCAACCCCTGCAACATTCAACCCCTACAACATTCAACCCCTGCAACATTCAACCCCTGCAACATTCAACCCCTACAACATTCAACCCCTGCAACATTCAACCCCTGCAACATTCAACCCCTGCAACATTCAACCCCTACAGACAATGAAACAGTAACATTCTCAAGTTATGCCACTCACAAATCAGTCTAGAAAAAATGACTCAAAGATGTTCTGGCTCACTAGGAGATAAACAAATTCAAGAGATCGAGAATGGTTGAGTATTGACACCAATTCGTGCAACTTCTGCAAATACACTTGCAATATTTATACGGACAAATATTATACACAGACACACACACACACACCAGGCTTCTACACCTTACAGCCTTCACTGATCACCCTGGGGAGAAGTTGGTGACCAATTCCCTAGCAGATGAGAAGGGGTAGCCGCTCTGCCTGGTTCTTGACTTCAAAAATGGCGAAATGAGGGTTGCATATTTATTTCATAACTATAAACAATTGGACGTAGGATTTAGGACAGGATAGGTACTTACCTATTATTAAAGAAACTAAACATAAGAAAATATATTTATCAAAAGACAAAAATAGGAACTAGAAAGCACCAGGGGAAAGAAAGAAGAATATTAAATTGGACATTGCATGAAAGTAGGCTATAGGTTATTAATGCAAAAATTAGGTTTTAGCCCTGGCTTGTTTTCTGGCCAAAGCCAGAAAAGCAAACATAATAAAAGAAAACTACTGGCTTATCCAGATAAATATCAATACAAAGTTCTGAATGAAATACTAGCAAACTGGGCTCTGGCCGGTTGGCTCAGCAGTAGAGCATCAGCCTGGCGTGTGGAAGTCCCAGGTTCGATTCCCAGCCAGGGCACACAAGAGATGTGCCCATTTGCTTCTCCACCCCTCCCCCTCTCCTTACTCTCTGTCTCTCTCTTCCTCTCCCGCAGCCAGGGCTCCATTGGAGCAAAGTTGGCCCGGGTGCTGAGGATGGCTCTATGGCCTCCACCTCAGGTGCTAGAATGGCTCTGGTTGCAACAGAGCAACTGCCCAGATGGGCAGAGCATCGCCCCCTGGTGGGCATGCCGGGTAGATCCCAGTTGGGTATATGCGGGAGTCTGTCTCTCTGCCTCCCTGCTTCTCACTTCAGAAAAATACAAAAGTAAATAAATAAATTAATTAATTAGATAAAAAAGGAATTAAAGGTGTATTGAGAAAATGCCAAAAATGAGAGGAAGGGAGGGAGGGAGGAAAAGAGGAGAGAGAGAGAGAGAGAGAGGAGGAGAGGAAGGGAGGAGGGAAGGAAGGGAGAAGGGGAGAGAGAAGGAGGAGAGGAGAGGAGGGGAGAGAAGAAAAGAGGAAGGGAGAGAGAAGAGGAGGAGGGCAGAGGGAAAAGGAGGAGGAGAGAGGGGAGGAGGGGAGGAGGGGAGAGGGAGGAGGGGAGACCTTGGAGCAGCAGAAACATGAAAAGGAAGAGAAGGTAAAACCAAAACAACACATTAAATTGGATGGCCATATAAAGATATATCAGTAAAGAAAAGTTGTTTAACAACTTAAGGGGAAATTGACAGCAATGTCATCGGAGAACCTCAGGAACCAGTCAGCCCGAAAAGACACCGTGGCCGGGATTGTGCTGTGGGTGGTTCAGACCACCTAATTAATAGGGCTTATTAAGGAACATTTATTGATTAAAAATGAAATGTACTTTGATCACACACGTATAGCACATTTCCACAATATTACACAATAAACACAAGGTTCAAATATAGAAATGCTTTTTTCTTTATTATAGTAAAGACAGACGACGACACCTCGCCTGTGAGTGTTGTGGGTGCGCAGCGCAAGGTGTCCACCGCTGTCCATGCGCCATGGTCAGGCCGGCCTCTGTGGCTTTTCCTCTCGCCCGACGGAGACGCTGGCCTCCTTGCATAGACCCCCACCCCTCCCCCAGGCCCTGGCTCCACCGTTCCGCGTCCTGTAGAAGTGGAATTGCTGGGTCCTGTGGGAGTTCTAGTTTTAATTTCTTGAGGGACCTCCATGATGTTCTGCTGTTTTCTGTAGTGTCTGCACAAATCTACATTCCCAGCAACAGTGCGGGGGCGGGGGCAGTGGGGGGTCCCTTCTCTCCACGTCCTCGGCAGCACGACATTCAGCGTTTTTCTATGCCAGTTGGCTCTTTGGAGAACTGTCTACTCAGGTCCTTTGCCCGTGTTTAAAACAGGCTGATTGCGATGTGGCTGTTGAGTTGGCGGAGTCCCACACAGACAGACTTTGGATATGAACCCTGTCACCTCTGTGGTTTGCAGATACACCTCCCGTTCTGCCTGCGGCCTCTTCCCTGAGGTGCTGGTCTCTTCGCTGTGCAGATGCTCTTCAGTCTGACCTAGTCTTACTGGTCTGTTCTTGACGGCGTCGCCTGTGCTCTGGGTGATCAGACCCAGAAAGGATCACCAGGTCCAGTGTCGGGAAGCTTTCCCCTTGTTTTCTTCCAAGAGATGTATATATAGTTCCAGGACTCGTGTTTAAACATTTAATCCGTTTTCCGCTGATGCTGTGTGTACTGTAAGAAAAGGGTCCAGTTCTTTGCACACGGATACCTACGTTCCCGACCACCCTTGGCTGGAGGGCGTATTTGTTCCCGGTCGGGTAGTCTTTTATTATTACTGTTAGTATTTAATTGTATTTATGGAGATGGCATTGGCTCATGAAACCGTACAGGTGTCAGGTGTTCAACACAGTGAAACACCCCCTTCCCACCACGTTGTGCCCCCTCTGTGCCCAGCATCCCCCCCCCTTAGCCCGCCTCCTCCTGCCTCCACCCCCTTTGCTCTCCCTCTGGCTGTCACCACACTGCTGTCTGTGTCTGTGTGTCTGTGTGCATCCGTGTTCATCCGTGTTCTTTTCTGCTTAATCCCTTCCCCTTCTTCCATCCGGTCCCCTCCCTCCCCCCCCCCCCGTCTCCTCGGACAGCTGTCCATCTGTCCCAGGTGCCCATGCCTCTGTCTCTGTTTTGCCCATTGGTTTATTTTGTTCCTTAGATTCCACGTAGCAGCGAGATCACGCGGTACTTGTCTTCGTCTGACTGTATCATTTCCCGTAGTGTAATGATCTCCAGGTCCATTGTGTAGTCTAGACAGCCTGGTCAAAGATCATGTCACCGTATACGATGGATTTATTTCTAGGCTCCCCTTTTCTCTCCCGTTGGTTTCGTATGTCTGTCTTTATGCCATGCTGTTTTGATTATGATAGCTTTGTGCATGTTTTGAAGTCAGGAGTGTGAGACCTCCATCTTTGTTCCTTCTCGGGCTGGTTTTGGCTGTTTGGGGTTAGGTTCTTTGTGGTTTCAGAGGAATGTTCAAGTTTTTTTTATTATTATTTCTGCAAAAATAAAATGCCTTTGAGGTTTCGATGGTGATGGCACTTTGGATGGTTATGAACATTTTCACAATATTGAGTCTTTTCGCTGCATGAACACAAGATGTCTTTCCATTGATTTGTGTGTGTTTTTAATGCTTTTCAGTAATGTTTCGTAGTTTTCGATGTACAAGTCTTCCACCTCTTTGTATTCTGAAGTATTTTATTCTTTTGTATGTGCTATCGTACATGGGATTGTCTTCAAGATTTCCTTTCTGATTTTTAGACATGCAACCCATATTCGTATGTTGATTTTTGTACCCAACACTTTTGCTGAATTCATGTATTCATCCTAGCAAGTGTTTTTATGGGATCTATAGGGTTTTCTACATGTAAGGTCACGTCACCTGTGAGCAGAGATCATGTTACCTCTGAGTTGATGATTTAGATGCTTTGTATTTCTTTTTCTTGTCTGATCGCTCTATCTGGGACTTTCGGTGCTCTCTCGAATAGAAGTGGTGAGAATGGGCACCCTTGTCTTGTCCTTGAACTTAGAGTAAGAGCTTTCAGTTCTTCCCCAGTGAGTATGATGTAAGCTGTGGACTCTTCATGTATGTCCTTTCTTTATTGAGATAATAGCCTTCTGTTCCTAGTTTGTCGAGTGTTTTCATCGTGAAAGGGTGTTGAATTCTGTCAGTTGCTTTTTCTGAGTCTCTTGAGATCACCATGTGATTTCCATCCTTCATTCTGTTCATGTGGCCTAATTAATTGACTTTCCATATGTTGAACTATTCTTACATTCGAGGGATAAATCCCATTTGCTCATGGTATATGATTTTTTTTAATGTGCTGTAGTTTCAGTGTAAGACTATTTTGTTGAGAATTTTTCATCTATATTTATCAGGGATATCGGTCTCTTGCTTCCTTTTCTTGTGTCGGAACATTATTTAGAATTAACACCATTATGTTATGATACCTGCACCGATAGAAACACCTTTTCTTGTGTCTTTCTTGATTTCTTCTTTGTGTGACCCCTTGGTTGTACAGAAGTGTGTTAATTTCCACCTACTTGTAGATTTTCAAGTTCCCCTTCCAACTGTTGGTTTCCAACTTCATTTCATTGTGATCAGAACAGATACCTGGCAAGCTTCCAGTCTCCTCAAGTTTATTTACACACGTTTTGTTACCTGACATGTGCTCCATCCTGAGAACGCCACGTCCCCTTGAGAAAGACGTGTACTCTGCTTCTGTTGGGTGGAGTATTCCGTCTGTGTCTGTTAGGGCTGTTTAATCTCCAGTGTGGTCGACGTGAGTTTTCTGTTGACTTTCTGTCTGGATGTTCTATCCATTATGGAAAGTGGAGTGCTGAAATCTGTTATCATTTGCTGGCTCTCCGTTTCTGCCTTCAGTTCTGTCCATGTTTGCTTCCTGTATTTGGATGTTCTGTTGCCGGCTGCATATGCACTTATCGTTGTTATATCTTTCTGTTGAGTTGACCCTTTAGAGTGACATAACGTCCTTGTTTGTCTCCTGTGACACTGTGACCTCATCTGTTATGTCAGTTATCAATTTGGCTGCCACTGCTCTCTCTTGGTTACCCTTTGAGTGAAATGTCTTGTTCTCTGTGTCCTCAACTCCAACGCGAGTCCCTTGTAAAGAGCACACAACTGCGTTATGGTTTTGTTCATCCAGTTTTTCTGTATCTTTTTTATTGGAGGAGTTTGATCCGTTTACATTTAAGTATTGATCGGGATGAACTTGCTGTTGCCGCTTTGTTATGTTTTCTCTTTGTCAACGTTTTTTCTCCCTCTCTCATCACCTGCGGTCTTCTTCTGTTCCGTCGATTCTTTCACAATGACACGCTTTGATTCCTTTCTCTTGTGTGTGTTTGTGTAGCTGTGTATCTTCTACAAGTATCTCCCTTGTGGCTACCATGGGGTTTACACAAAACCTATTTATAACAAACCTATTTTAAGCCAATGCCCACTTAACTTCAAGTTGTCAATATATTGGTTTTATTTCACACATTTAATTTCTCTAATTTCTGCATGGTTTTGTTTTCTTTTTATTTGCGATGGGCATTTGCGATGTTAATTATTTTAATTATTAACAACAAATAATAAAGCGGTTGGCATTTAAAGGATAAATCAGTAACGTGACAGCCACCTGAGCTGCCCTGGATGGGGCAGGATGCCTGAAGCAGGGGACACCCCCCCCATTGTGACCCCGTTCCTTCCTACAGACGTTCTGGGAACAGTGTAGATGTAAAGGAGAAGCCAACGGGGAAATGAGAAACTGGGAGTGACTTCCCTGGAACTAACCTCACAGGTGAGAGAAAGCACAAAGGAAGCAGGCTTCTTCTCTGTCGGCTGCTCTGGCTCCGGAGGGGAGAGGAGGGCGTGGCCCTGGGAGCCCCCTGCCCCTGAACGAGACCCGTCAGTGCGTCTGCGGTCACAGGACTCTGTCCGTCTTCTAACAACTGGTCATCTCTCTCTGGCTGCAGTGGCTGGCGTTCCACTAGCAGACCTTTTAGGGCCCCTCGCTCCCAAGTTCTCTAGGGGTTTAATTCAATTCGGTTTGTATTAAATATGGATCAGTGTGAATTATTGACTTTCAGAAGACCAAACACGAGTACATTTTGCAGTGAGAAGGTTTACCAAGATTTCTGATTCCTGGGAAATATGTGGCTCTACCCACAGAGAGGCCATCGAAGGCAAACATAATGATATTTTTAAGTCCCGCACGCACGGCCCCTTTTACACAGATACCCTGAGAGCTGTTCACGCCGTACCCTGTAGGGAGGGCAGCGTCCAGATGCCAGGCTCTGTGCATCCGACAGCCACTTGGGCAGAAAGAAAGGTGTCATCTCTCTCAACTCTGCAGTTAAGGACTCTAGGATATAGTTCTATAAAGCGGAGAGCCACGGGCAACCTTCCTCATGAAACTGTGCACAGTCAGAGGTTTGTGGAACACACTTTGACATTCTGTTAGCTGTGTTAGCCAAGAATCATCTAACATCCAGACATCCAGGCGAGCCTGAATTAATCTTTCCACCTGGCTGGCCGAGATAGAAGACCCGTAAAGAAGTAAAGAAACCACGTGCACAGTATCAACTGCTTTTATCATTATTTGGCTTAAGACAAGTTTCAATACAATGTTTCAACTACTCAGCAGCCCAAAGCTAATTTTTTAAAACATACACACACACTCTCTCTCTCTCTCTCTCTCTCTCTCTCTAGATGAGTCTCTGTGGCAAAAGAGAAAACCCAGCAAGCTTTCCGCCCAGGAGATGAAGTTAACAGTCAGAAAGAAACCTGATATTTTCAACTAACACCCTATGTGCTTCTCCCCGCCCATGACCTGTCTGAAATTAACAAGGCCTTTTCTATGTGCTGCCTCAAATGGTAGGAATCAATCCAGAGTGTGAGAAAGAATAGAACAAATTTTCCTCTCTGGTCGCTGGCGTGGAAGTCAATCTTACAGGCCCCAGACGACAAACATGAGAAAAATAACACGAACCACACGGAAGCGTCCCTGTGGGGACCGTACGGAAGTGGCTGGTTTGGGGTGGAGGGAGGAGTTGAAGGGCCACCATGGCTCAGAGCAAAGCCTCATAGTGGCTGGGGGTCTTCTCTTTCTAAATAACTTCCTCGCACCCCATCCCCAAATATACTTCCTGTTGCGGACTTCTCATAGCTCCGAAGAGGGGGTGGGGGGAGAAAACAACCCATTGATCGGTGTTTCTGGTCAATTCTAATTAGGATTGAACAGGTCGACCGGTACTTGGTTTAAACCCCGTATGTCCATGCTGTGGGCACAGAAATCAGAAGGGTTATTAAAACAGACTCTCCTGGGCCCTGGCCAGTTGGCTCAGCAGTGGAGCGTCGGCCTGGCGTGCGGGGGACCCGGGTTCGATTCCCAGCCAGGGCACATAGGAGAAGCGCCCATTTGCTTCTCCACCCCCCCCTTCCTCTCTGTCTCTCTCTTCCCCTCCCGCAGCCAAGGCTCCATTGGAGCAAAGATGGCCCGGGCGCTGGGGATGGCTCCTTGGCCTCTGCCCCAGGCGCTAGAGTGGCTCTGGTCGCGGCAGAGCGACGCCCCAGAGGGACAGAGCATCGCCCCCTGGTGGGCAGAGCGTCGCCCCTGGTGGGCGTGCCGGGTGGATCCCGATCGGGCGCATGCGGGAGTCTGTCTGACTATCTCTCCCCGTTTCTAGCTTCAGAAAAATACAAAAAAACAAAAAAAAAACAAAAAAAAACAGACTCTCCTGTGATTTTCTCTGCAGATGTATTCATCACAGTGGGTGTCTTTAACCCGAAGTTTCGTTCTTGTCACATGTTTTGACACTAGTGTGGGATAGAGGGTGGCAAAAGGTGAAAATAGTTGATTTTGAAGTTGGTTTTGGTGGAGTCTATTGAACCCGAGCCAAAAAATAAAAAATAAAAAAACAAAACAAACAAAAAACACTTCACATGGTAATACCATCAGAAAAATAATCTTGTTTTTAAACCCCTCTCTTACAAAGAGTGAAATACCATTTTTCTTCCTCATCCACTCGTATTTCTGGTGCAATCCATCATCAAGACTTTCTGGACGGCTCTGAGAGAAATCATGCTCATAGGTAGGTGAGCATCGAGTAAGAGGGGCCAGTCCGTTCCGGCCACACCTGGCACAAGGCTCCCGTGACTTCACCCTGCTCGTGTGCATAGGGCCCACGGCTGTGTGGTCGCGGACCAGGTTGTGTAGGCGTGGGGATGTCGTGTGCGTAGGGCCCACAGCTGTGTGGTCGCGGACCAGGTTGTGTGGGCGTGGGGATGTCGTGTGCATAGGGCCCACGGCACTGTGGTCACGGACCAGGTTGTGTGGGCATGGGGATGTCGTGTGCATAGGGCCCACGGCACTGTGGTCACGGACCAGGTTGTGTGGGCGTGGGGATGTCGTGTGCGTAGGGCCCACGGCTGTGTGGTCACAGACCAGGTTGTGTGGGCGTGGGGATGTCGGGTGTGAGCAGAGAGCCGGAGCCAGGGAGAGAGCTGCGACTGCCGATCGAAGGAAGACCGTCTGGGGAATGCAGAAAGAGGGGACGCTGGCGAGCCCGTCGGACCGCAGAGGAGGCAAGGTCTGTGTGGACGGGGGACCCCACGCCGTCTCCTGCTGGGTTCAGACAGAGAACGGCGGTTGGAAAACCCTCATCCTCCTTCCTGTTTTCTGTCTAGGTTTACCGCCCGCCCTCGCTTCCCTCCCACGGTTCCGTTTTCTTCTAGCTCATTTTTTTCCCTTCCCCTCGAAATATGTCGTGTCCCCTGGTCAACGCTTTTCTGCTTCATTTCAACGCCCTTCCACTTACCGACGGTAACACCCTTTCCTTTTCATGCCCACGGTCTGAGCAGTGTCCCCAGTTCCCGACCTTCACATTCTTGGTCATTTCTCAGAATCGGATTCTTGTGGCTGCCGTCACAGCCAGTGAGCTCTCCTGTGTGTCCCGCGTCCCAGGAACGTCTGTCCGTCAGCATCCCGGGGGGTTCTGGACTCATTTGGTACCAGAGACTCTGCTGGGAGCCTCCTCATCCCTGGTGTTATCATATCCTCCTCCCACCCATCTACCTTTTTTCCCCCCTCTTTTTAATAGGAATAGTTATAGGAGGACACGATGTCGTGTGTAGATAGCGTTATATTGAGTGGGACACTTGAAACCATGTCAACACAATACATTTCATAAAATAGTTGTGATGAGCCTGACCAGGCGGTGGCGCAGTGGATGGAGCGTAGGACTGGGACGCGGAGGACCCAGGTTCGAAACCCCGAGGTCGCCAGCTTGAACGTGGGCTCATCTGGCTTGAGCAAGGCTCACCAGCTTGAGCCTAAGGTCGCTGGCTCGAGCAAGGGGTCACTCACTCTGCTGTAGTCCCCGGTCAAGGCACATATGAGAAAGCAATCAATGAACAACTAAGGTGCTGCAACAAAGAATTGATGCTTCACATCTCTCTCCCTTCCTGCCTATTGGTCCTTCTCTCTGTCTCTCTCTGTCTTTCTCATAAAATAAAATAAAATAAAATAAAATAAAATAAAATAAAATAAAATAAAATAGTTGTGATGAAGATTATAGAAGTCAGAACCGGTCTTCCGTGGGGTTCAGGGTGTACAGTATGTGCTGTTACCGCCCCAGTTGAGTCTCCAACACTCTCCCCATTGATTCATCTCCTCACTGACCTTCAGTGACTTCAGATTGCAACCACAAACCGGTTGAGATTAGATGCCAAACCACCTCTGGACTCTCAAGTCCCCTACTTCTACGCTAGCTTCTTATTTCAGACTATTTTTTTTAAATATTTCCTCTTGGAAATTTGCTTTCTGGGTCCAAGTGAAAACATCCAGATTAAGCCTACCCCCTCTCCCGCTTCTGCCCACGCCCCTGCCCGCAGGAAGGAGAGTGGAGGGTGTGGTCCTGTTCTCATACCACCCTGTTCTGCCTCTAGGCTTGGAATGTCCAGGGCATCGGCCAGGGGAATGACAGAGGCGAACGGGGCAGAGCAACAGCCCCACCAGCCTCTCCCAGACCATCTTTCCTCATCCCTTCCCCGAGACAAGGGCGATTAGGCACAGAACAGCGTGCCGTGGATGGATAGGTCCCAGAGAGCCAAGATTAATCCAATGCAAGTGGCTTGATCCTCCAAATAAACAAACAAATTAGGTTGGTAAACAGTTTGGGGGGCGGAGGGAGACGGCTTGAGGGGCAGCTGTCCCTCGAATTGGCTTTCCACCGACGAAATGGAGTTTCTACCGTGAATGGAGAGAGGGTTCAGGAGGGTGGAAGCGTCAGGGAAAACCCCAAGCTTAGAGAGGAGGGGCTCGCGTCGGCTTCAGACTGACTGGGCGCGTCAGCCAGGCCGAAACCAGGACAAAGTGCCTGGAGTATCCAGGCCACCAAGCAGGGGACCGCTGTGGGAAGGCAGGGTGCACACCTGTCAGCCATCCCGAGCGCTCTGTGAAGGAGGGACCCAGAGAGAACACTGGATGGAGGGACCCACTCGGCCGGCCGGCGGGGTGGGGGGTCAGCGAGGCCGACTCCCCGGCCAAGGGGAGCACTCTGGCGCTGAGAAAGGGTCCTGACAAGTTCTTTCCCGTGGGTCCTCCCCCTCTCCACTTCCTGTTCCATCACCCTTCCCGGAGCCGGCAGGGGCTGACCCTCTGTGCCCTTCCTGGCTCCTCCCTACGCAGGCTCTTTCTTTTAAGTGTCTTGTTTTTCCTTCACTACTGAATCACAGCTTGGCCGGTTTTGAGTTCTCTCGTGAGTCCGTGAATTGCGTCATCACAGGGATCATGGTCCGGCGAGGTGTCTTCGGACAGCAGCCAGGGGGTGAAACGTCCTAGGTCCATACTGAAGTGTCTCCCAGGAGCTCTTCCATAAATGTACACCAATCCCCCCCATCTGGAGGGATCGTCCAAGACCCCCGGTGGGTGCCTGAAACCACAGATAGTACCAAACGCCCTGCGCAGACTAGCTTTCTCGTCTACTGAAAGATTAGACATCAGGCCCAGTAAGAAGAGATGAGCAGGAATAGTAAGACAGAACACTTGTAACAAAATGCAGGAATAACAGTCACGGGAGCGTGGCATTGTTCAGTGAAGTAAGAGTTACTTTACAGCGGGCGCCACGGCCATAGGTCCGGCAGCTGGGACGGCGGCTCAGTGCCTGACCGTGGGGACCATGTCCAGCATGTGTCACGCTGCACCCCTGGAGGCGTCGCCCCCGCGGGACCGAGCGGTGTGGCAGGAGATGGCCTTGCGCTCTCAGAGTGACGTACAGTTGAAAAGGAATGAACCCGTCATTTCGGAAATTTTTTCACTTAATATTTTTGGACCGTGGTGGACCCTTGAGTAACTGGAACTGAGGGACGTGAGACCGTGGGGAGGAGAAACTCTGTTTCTCAACCTCAAAGGGGGGGGGCTCTCTGGGAAGACGTGTGGTTATGACGTGACCCACGTCCTTCCTCGCCGTCCAGGGACACAGCAGCTGCAGATGATCATACATAGTGACACACACACACACACATACATACACACGCAAGCAAAGTACACGCAGTGTGAAAGCAGCCCTGTAGGTCCCATGAGGACGAATCCATGTTCCGCCTGGCACAGCGCTCAGACCACCGAGGCGTTTTAGCAGGAGGGGCAAAGACCGCGCAGTAGGTGTGTGCGGGCTCCGTGTTGGAACGGTGAGCTCCTTGACGGACAGGTGGTGGGGTGGGTGAGGCGGAGCAGCAACAGAAGGGAAGGGGTCCAGCGTCCGGAAGCGCCCGCCTTTGTAGAAGAATCAGAATTCTAAACCATGGGCTACATTTTAACCTGAAGGCTCTTTGACCTGGGTTCTGTCTCCAGCTGTGTCTGCATTAGAAATCCTTAGACAGTCGGAGGCCTGTGTCCCTGTGTTCAGGAACGTTGGCAGAGGGGAGGAAGGAGGCCCCTCTCTGTCACCGCCCAGACTCGGTCCTCAGACCCAGCGGTGTCTTCCGCCGGGGGCCCAGCCTCCTGCGCACGAGTTTATTATAAAAGCGGTGTTTGTGCAATTACTGGGTGACAGCCCCCTGGAGGAAATAGCCAAAGAGGAAAATTGTTCCTTCGCCTCTGAGGTTGCTGGGAAGTAATTAAAACCGTGTGAGTCGGTACACAGAGTCTCCAGACAGGGCGACGGGCAGCACCAGGAGAGCACAGTGTGCGCCCTCGGAGCGAACTGAGCAACGAGACGTGAATTAAACGCTCAAACAGCACAGCCTGCAGGGGGACAGGCTGCCTTCCGGGGCCTCGGGACGCCGTGCTCTGAGGACACAGCTCCACCCACTGAGCACTCCTGTGAGACAAGCAAACAGCACGTATGTAGCCTGAGTCTCATGATGAGGAAGCAGACCAGTGCAGACGAGGACATTCTGCAGAACAGCTGACCTGGGCTCAGAACAAGTGCCGGTTGGTTCAGCGGTAGAGCCTCGGCCCAGCGTGTGGAAGTCCCTGGTTCGATTCCTGGCCAGGGCACACAGGAGAAGTGCCCATCTGCTTCTCCACCCCTCCCCCTCTCCTTCCTCTCTGTCTCTCTCTTCCCCTCCCACAGCCAAGGCTCCATTAGAGCAAAGTTGGCCCGGGCACTGAGGATGGCTCCATGGCCTCCACCTCAGGCACTAGAATGGCTCTGGTCGCAACAGAGCAACGCCCCAGATGGGCAGAGCATCGCCCCCTGGTGGGCATGCTGGGTGGACCCTGGTCAGGCACATGCAGGAGTCTGTCTCTCTACCTCCCTGCTTCTCACTTCAGAAAAATACAAAAAATAAAAAATAAAAATAAAAAAGTCTAAAGAGAGATAACCATTGAATACAATGTGATTCTTGATTGGATCCAAGATTTTTTAAACAGTCAAGTCTGAATATAGGCTGTGTATTAGATATGAGTACAATTTCAGAGTTTCATTTCCTGGATGTGATAATTGAAGTTTATTTATGCAGAAGACTATACTTTTCATAGTAGGAAACACACACACACACATACACACACGTCCAAGATAAATGTATGTGTGTGTGTGTGTATAGTGTATACATATGATATATACACACACATTTATGGGAAAATGGAAAAAAATAAAAATTTATTTCCTTGATCTAAGGTGGTTGAAATGCCAGTGTTAATGGACAAGCGAGCAGCCCCGTAGCCACCTAGGTACCTGGCGGCCGTTCCTGTTATTCCCTGAGGGCGTGGAAAACCAATCTTAATTCCCCAGGCCTCCGGGCAGCTGGAGCTGTGAATGCAAATTCATTTCTGTCCATGAGATGCACTCTCATGGGATCCGGAAGGTGGAAGAGAATTGGAGAGCAATTTCTGTTAACCAGTGCTGGCCACTATCATGGTCATGGGGACGGTGGCCATTATGGTGGCCGGAGTCGACCAGCTTCCTGGTATCTGGCCACTGGCTTTACCTCGGTCTGGTGACATCGTGTTCCTGGCTCCAGGACTTAAGTTATGGGGCCGTATCCTTAGACTCATGAGTTAACCGTTAATCCCTGACGCGCCCTTCTCCGACTTCTCCAATATTCTGTCTGTACGTTCGGTGCTGGGTGTTGGGGGGGTTCCCGGAGCCCTGTCCACTCAGCTAGTCAGCGCTTCTGCACTGCCCAGCCCTGTGGCGGGTCTGGGAGCTGTCGGCCTTCTGAGGGAAGGCGGTCGTCTGCACACGCAGCGTGGTCCTCACGCAGACGCGGGGGTGCCCACGCAGGTTTCTACGCGCCTGCTGCTCTTCCCCTCTAGCACGCTGCCCCACGCGTGTGCTGTACCTGCCTGGGCCCCCTGAGCCCCGACCTGACTGACCCCCCATCTCTGTGTCCTGTTGGGGTCCCCTGAGCCCCGACCTGACCCCCCATCTCTGTGCTCTGTTGGGGTCCCCTGAGCCCCGACCTGACCCCCCATCTCTGTGTCCTGTTGGGGTCCCCTGAGCCCCGACCTGACCCCCCCATCTCTGTGTCCTGTTGGGGTCCCCTGAGCCCCGACCTGACCCCCCATCTCTGTGTCCTGTTGGGGTCCCCTGAGCCCCGACCTGACTGACCCCCCCATCTCTGTGTCCTGTTGGGGTCCCCTGAGCCCCGACCTGACCCCCCATCTCTGTGCTCTGTTGGGCCCCCTGAGCTCCGACCTGACCCCCCCATCTCTGTGTTCTGTTGGGGTACGTCTTCCTTTGACCCCACGTGGACCGTGTTTCTAGGCAGACAGCGGACAATGGCAGGAGTGACCTCAGCTGTTTTCTTCTCCTGAGGAGTCACGGCCCTGCATTGCGGGTGACCCAGTGTCGGGAACCCTCCGGTCACTGTATTTCCAGTGGTTGACCGTGGGCGGGCATCACGGGTACCTGTCATTCCCCGTGGGCAGGCGCGGAAGAATTGGACGCTTTTCATGAGAAAGTTTTTAGAAATGTTTAAAATGAAGCCTTTGAGAGTAGACTGCCTTAAATTCACTTTCTAGAACTCAAGGAGAAGTCAGGTTCAGCGTGATGGCCCCTCAGCGTTGGGGTATTCTCAATTAGCCAGCGATTTTTATAGAGAGTATTATAGCTGTTTTTAAAAGTAAGATTACGTAGCAGTTTTTGAGTGCTCAAATGATCCCTTTTTGGTGATTTCCCCTCGAGCTAGAAAATGGCTCTCACATGCCCACAGCATCACCCGCGTGTTCTGGCCCATTAAGTGTGTTATGACATTACGTGGTTATTCCCATGTTGCTGATCTGTGTTTTCCACGCTTACCACGTGTGCGCATTGAGTTTCATTCACCCGGGCTGCACGCGCTTGTGAAAGTATACTCTTCATGTCTTTGATTCAGTGGTTTGGGGCCAGATTCTTCTTCTTTTTCTTTTTTGTGACAGAGACAGAGAGAGGGACAGACAGGGACAGACAAGAAGGGAGAGAGATAAGAAGCATCAATTCTTTGTTACGGCCCCTTAGTTGTTCATTGATTGCTTTCTCATATGTGCCTTGACCGCGGAGGCTCCAGCAGAGCAGGTAACCCCTTGCTCAAGCCAGTGACCTTGGGCTCAAGCTGGTGAGCTTTGCTCAAACTAGATGAGCCTGAGCTCAAGTCAGCGACCTCGGGGTTTCGAACCTGGGTCCTCCATGTCCCAGTTCGATGCTCTGTCCACTGCGCCACCACCTGGTCAGGCTGGGGCAAATTCTGACTGATCTTGCTGCGTAAGGGGCAGGGGACACCACAGAGGAGAGTCTGGTTGCATTTATCCCACCAGGCGATCCCTGTCCATGGTGAGAGTTCTGGACAGCTGTCCCTGGGCTTGAGGAAGGAGCACGCCCCTATTATGGGAATGAAAACCACACCTGCTGCCAGGGAGGCTCACGGGGCCCTCTCCACGCTGCCCCCCGCCCCGCCCCGCCCCCCACCCAGCTCCCCACCCCGCCCCGCCCCCATCCTGCCCCCGCCCCGCCCTCCACCCCACCCCGCTCCCCGCCCTCATCCCCCACCCCACCCCGCCCCGCCCTCCACCCCGCTCCCCAACCTGCCCCCCACCCCAGTGCAGCTCAGGGGGCCTACTTTTTCCCTTAAGATTTTGTTTTTGGCTCCCAGGTTGTCATCCCTGTCCTGGGCCTTGAAGTGATTTTTTTCCTTCAGGCTGTTGGCATTTATCCTGGGGCAGGGGTGGGGGCACTTAGAGAACAGGACATGCCTCGCTGGTTCCTGGCTTCTGTGAGCCCTGAGGCGGAGGGTGGGATTATTCAGCTCGTCTGAGGTTCGAAACAATGGTCTTTCATCCTGTCTGTCTTTTGCCTGTGTGTGTGTTTGGGCAGTGGTTTCAAGCTGCAGAAGGGAGCTGCCTCTAAAAGTGTATTTCCTGAGCGTGCCAGGTGTTAAGAGTCTCCCCTGAAGGTGGAAGGCTGGCTCCACAGCTGTCCCCTCCCCTAGCCCCTGAGGGCGCCTGCAGGCAGCCCCGGGCTCTCAGGAGAAGAGCTGTGCCACCTGACCCCCCTGCAGCCCAGCCGCCTTTGAGTCTGATGTCTGTGACATTGGCTCCAGTCCGTTCCTTTCGGGGCTGACAGCCCAGAGGACAATGTCTTCCTCTAAGAAGCATCGTCACTTCACAGAAAACAGTGAGTGTCAGCTCTGCCTCCTCGTAGCTGGAGGATCTCAAACACGACACTTCTGTCCCTTGATTTTTATTCCACCCCCCCCCCCAGTTTTATTGAGATACGGTTGGCACACAGCGCTGTGGGCGTGTGAGGTGTGCACCACAGTGAGCGGCTCGACTTCCATCTCTCATGAAATGGTCACAACAGTGGAGTCCACAGCCGTCGTCCGACATAAATACAACCTAGAAGAGCAACGTGACTTTAGGTTTCTCTTTCTCACAATAAGAACTATTAGAATTTACTCTCTTAGCAGCTTTTCACACACACCGCATGACACCGCTCCCTGGAGTCCTCCGGCTGTCTGTGCCATCCCAGCACTTACAACTGGAAGTTCGGACCTTTGGACACCTTCATGCAAGTCCCCACACACTCCACCCTCACCTCCGGTAACCACAAACCTGCTCTCTTTTCAGAGAGCTTGGGATATTTTTTTGTTTGTTCGTTTGTTTTTTAGGTCCCATGTAGAAGCGAGATCCTAGATTTCGGTCTGTCTCTCACTCATCTCACTGGGCATGACCTCAAGGTCCAACCATGTTGTCACCAATGGCAAGATGTCCTTTTTTTTTTTTTTAATGCCTGAAATAGCGTTTCATTGTCTAGCTTGACCACATCTTTTTTTTTTTTAATTTTATTTAATTTATTGGGGTGACACGGGGTGGTGACACTTACGGGGTTCAGGGGCACAGTTCTGCAATACGTCGTCTGTCTGTTGCACGGTGTGTTCACCAGCCCGAGTCACGCCTCCCTCCCTCACCGTCCACCCCCCCCTCCAGCGCCCGCCACCCTCTTCCCCTCTTGCAGCCCCCGCACTGTTGTCCGGGTCTGTCTATGAGGGTTATTTTCTTGCTTACCCCCCTCACCTTTCTCACCCAGCCCCTCCACCCCCTCCCCTCTGACAGCTGTCAGTCAGCTGGTTCGTTTGTTGACAGACACTTAGATTGTCCCCGTGTCTTGGCCATGGTGAACAACGCTGCAGTGAACAGGAGGGCAGAGCTCTCCTTTCAGCATAGCGGTGTCACTCGCATTGGCTATATTCTCTTTTTATTTTAATTTTTTATATTTTTCTGAAGTTGGAAATGGGGAGGCAGACAGACAGACTCCTGCATGTGCCCAACCGGGATCCACCCGGCATGCCCACCAGGGGGTGATGCTCTGCCCATCTGGGGCATCGCTCTGTTGCAACCAGAGCCATTCTAGCACCTGAGGCAGAGGCTACAGAGCCATCCTCAGTGCCCGGGCCAACTTTGCTCCAATGGAGCCTTGGCTGCAGGAGGGGAAGAGAGAGACAGAGAGGAAAAAGAGGGGGAGGGGTGGAGAAGCAGATGGGCGCTTCTCCTGTGTGCCCTGGCTGGGAATCGAACCCGGGACTTCCACACACCAGGCCGATGCCATTGGCTATATTCTCAGAAGTGGAATTGCTGGGCCCTATGGTAGTTCTATTTTTGAATTTTTTGAGTGGCCTCCCTACTATTATCCATTGAGGCCACGCCAATGTACAGTCCCATCACTAATGCACAGAGGGTTCCCTCTGTCCCCATCCTCATTGGCGGGGGCTGTCTCCCGTCCTTTTGATGAGCGCCATTCCAGCTGCTGTGAGGTCCTGTCTCATCGTGGTTTTGCTTTGCATTTCCCTAATGATGAGTGATGTTGAGCATCTTTTTTTTTTTTTAATGTACCTTTTGCCCATTTGAACATCTTTAGGAAAATATGTATTCAGGTTCTTTGTCTATCCTTGAATTGAAGAATTTGTGGGGTGTTTTTATTTTTTTGGTATTGTGTTATAATAGTTCCCCGTTTTAGACATTAACCCTTATTGAATGTATGATTTGTAAATATTTTCACCCATGTCGTCTTTTCATTTTGTTGAAGTCTGATGTAGTCCCACTTGTTTATTTTTTATTTTGTTGCTTGTGTTTTGGGTGTCATTGCCAAAAAGCACATTGCCAAGACAGCACATGACAAGGAGCTTTTTCCTGTTTTCTTCTAAGAGATTTATGATTTCAGGTCTTATAGTTAAGTCTTGAATACATTTTCGAGTTAATTTTTTTTTTTTAGTGGAATAAGGTAGGGGTCTAGTTTCATTCTTTTCTTTGTGAATATCCGGTTTTCTCAGCTCCATCTGTTGAAGAGACTTTTTTCTATTGCATATTATTGGCTCCTTTGTCAAACAGTAGTTGACTGTCTCTTTGTCAAATATTAGTTGACTGTCTCTACTTGGGTTTCTTTCTGGGCTCTTCATTGTGTTCTGTTGGTCAAAGGTCTGTTTTTACAATATAACAGTACCATCCTGTTTTTTGATTACTATAGTTTTATACAATAGCTTGAAGTTAAGAAGTGTGATGTCTCCTATTGTGGTTATTTGGGTCTTCATAATTCTGTATAAATTTTAAGATTGGTTTTTCTACTTCTGTAAATATTAGCACTGGAATCTCAATAGGAAACGCATTGAAACTAGAGTTTGGTTTTGGTTGTATTGACATTTTAATAATATTAATCATCCCAGTCCATCAACACAGGAAACCTTTCCATTTATCTGTGTCCTCTTGAATTCTTTCATCAACGTCTTGTACTTTTTAGAGTAGAGATTTTTTTTTTTGCCTCCTTGGTTAAACTTATTTCTTAATATTTTATAGTTTTTAATGCAATTATGAATGGAAACACCCTTTTTATTTCTTTTTCAAGTCATTCTCTGTGAGTGTAGAGTAATGCTACTGATTTTTGTATGCCAGGTTTGCACCTTGCCACCTTCCTGAATTTGTTAGTTAGGTGTAACGGTTTTCTAGTGGCGTCAGCGGGATTTTCCGCATTTAAAATCATGTCATCTGCCTGACCTGTGGTGGCGCAGTGGATAAAGCATTGACCTGGAAATGCTGAGGTTGCCGGTTCGAAACCCTGGGCTTGCCTGGTCAGGGCACATATGGGAGTTGATGCTTCCAGCTCCTCCCTCTCCTCTCTCTCTCTCTCTCTCTCTCTCTCTCTCTCTCCCTCTCCTCTCTAAAATGAATAAATAAAAAATTTAAAAAAATTTATTAAAAAAAATCATGTCATCTGCAAATAGAGACAGTTTCACTTCTTCCTTTCTAATGCTGATACATTTTATTTTACTTTTTCATCTGCTGGCTGTGTCTAGGACTTCCAGAATAAAAGTGGTGAGAGCAGGCACCCCTTCCATATTCCCGATGGTCGAGGAGAAGCTCGCAGCTGTTTACCATTGATAGGATGTTAGCTGTGGGCCTGTCTTCCATGGCCTTGATTATGTTGAAGCATGTTCGCTTTGTACCTAATGTGTTAAGAGATTTTACCATGAACAGATGTCAGATTTTGTCAGATGCTTCTCCTGCGTTTATGGGGATGATCCCATGATTTCTTTTTTGTTTCATTCTATTAATATGGTGTTGCATATTGATTGATTTCTGTGTGTTGAACCATTCCTGCCTTCCAGGTGTAGATACCACTTGATCGTGGTGAACGAGCTGTTTAGTGTGCTGCTGAGTTCAGTTTGCTAGTATTTCTTTTTTTTTTTTTTTTTTGTATTTTTTTTTTGAAGTTAGAAGCAGGGAGGTAGTCAAACAGGCCCACCCAGCATGCCCACCAAGGGGCGATGCTCTGCCCATCTGGGGCGTTGCTCCATTGCAGCCAAAGCCATTCTAGCACCTGAGGCAGAGGCCATGGAGCTGTTCTTAGTGCCAAGGCCAACTTTGCTCCAATGGAGCCTTGGCTGTGGGAGGGAAAGAGAGAGACAGAGAGAAAGGAGAGGGGGAAGGGTGGAGAAGCAGATGGGCGCTTCTCCAGTGTGCCCTGGCTGGGA
Organism: Saccopteryx leptura; assembly: GCF_036850995.1. Lineage (NCBI taxonomy): Eukaryota > Metazoa > Chordata > Mammalia > Chiroptera > Emballonuridae > Saccopteryx > Saccopteryx leptura. Next base: position 77,905,464 of record NC_089513.1, read on the forward strand.
ATCGAACCCGGGACTTCCACACACTGAGCCAACACTCTACTGCTGAGCCAACCAGCCATGGCCCAGTTTGCTAGTATTTCATTGAGAGCTTTTGTGTTGACATTTATCTGGGATAAGCCAGTAGTTTTATTATAGTTTTCTTTTCTGGCTTTAGTGAATGATGGCCTTGTATAATGAGTTTGGGAGCGTTTCCTCTTCTTCAGTTTTTGATAAGAGTTTGAGAAGAATTAGCACCAATTCTTCTTTAAATGTTTGGTAAAATTCACCAGTGAAGCCATCTGGTCCTGGGCGTTTTCTCCGTGGGGAGACTTTTGATTACTGATTTAACTTCTCACTTGTAATCGGTCTACTCAGATTTTCTATTTCTTCCTGGTACAGTCTTAACAGGTTGCATTTTTCTAAGAATATTTTTGTGGTTTTTTTTTTTATAAGTCATCCCATTTGTTGGTCCATGGTAACCTCTTATAATCCTTTGTATTTCTATGGTACCAGTTATGATGTCTCTTTTTATATATATAAATATATAATTTTGTTGATTTGAGTCCTCTCTCTTTTTTCCCTTGGTTAGTATTGCTAAAAGTTTGTCAATTTGATTTATCTTTTCAAAGAACCAACACTTCGTTTGATTAATTTTTTCTATTGTTTCTTGTTCTCTTTTGTTGTTGTTGTTTTCATTGATTTTTAGAGAGAGGAAGGAGAGAGAGAAAGAGAGAAGGGGGGAGGAGCAGGAAACATCATCAACGCATAGTAGTTGCTTTTCCTGTATGCCTTGACCGGGCAAGCCATGGGTTTCAAACCGTTGACCTCAGTGTTCCAGGTCAACACTTTTATCTACCGTGCCACCACAGGTCAGCCCGTGTTTTCTATTTCATTTGTTTTGACTAGATAAATCTGAGTTCATCCTATATCACTTGCAGACAAAAATGGACAGATATACAAAGTATGCTACACAAATCTCTTCCTAGTTTGGGTCACTTAATTCTCAACAAAGAAGAGGATTCTGAAGAAGAAAGCAGTGTGATCGTGGAAACATTAGAATACAGTCAGACACACCTAGATCCTCGTCTGGACTCCACAGCTTACAAACTGTGACCTTGAGCACGTCACTAAGCAACTCCGAATGTCGTGTTTCCCATCTCTAAGATATCTACCCTTTCTATTTCAGATGTGGATACATGCACTTGTCCCCAAGTCAGGGATATATATATATATATATATAAGGTCTACTGGAAAGTTCTGTCCGTTTTGGGAATAAAACAAAATACAAATTTTTCTTACCTTTAATAAACTTTATTAAATAATATAACTGCCATTATTATTAATGATTTCTTGCCAGCATGAGGGCAATTTGTATATCCCATTTTTGAAAAATGTTTGATCTTTTGACACAAAAAATTGAACCAGAGCTTGTTTGATATCTTCTTCATTTTTGAATTTTTTGCCCTTCAAAAAATTTTGTAAGGACAAAAACAAGTGATAGTCGGAGGGTGCTAAGTCCGGGGAATATGGTGGATGCGACAGACATGCTTCTGTAGCATTTCTTCCTTGTTGAAATTTGTAAAAATTACAGTGGCGTAAATGAACTTTATCAGTAGCCATGGGTACACTATCACTTCACACATAAGACTAACGTGAATCAACTTTGTTTTAGTTAATTTGCTACGTCAGTATGTATACATTAAGTGATTAAAAATTGAGAGGCACACATGCGCCAAATAAACATGTGCTTACGTGTCGAAACTTGTGATAGAAACGGACAGAACTTTCCGGTAGACCTTTTATATATATATTTTTTTACTAAAGGAGACGTGCTGAGCAGCGTACACAAAATTCGCCTCTTTAATGTTTTTCCTGGAAACAGTTGTCTCCACCCACATTTCACTCCAAAAGGCTCAGAAACATCTGTAAAGCGAGAATCTGTACCCCGTGCATCCATTTAAATGTGTCTCTAGCCGGACGAGTTTTGTGAGGGGCAGAGTGACTTTGAAAGCTGTGCTGCAGGCTCCGTGCTCCCTAAATCACATCGCATGAAAAAGTCGAGGGCATTTCGGGCCAAATAAATCATGTTTGGTGTATTTCAGCACCTCTCGGTAATTAACATTCAGGGGAACTTCATTAGGTGATTATGTTATCCCTGTGAAATATTACCTGGTTAAAAATATAATTCTGAAGCCGTAATGTATATGCTGCAGGCGGATGGAAGGACTTTCCGCCAGGACCTCGAGGCACTTGGCAAACATTGATTCACGGCTGCTCTCCGCCTCCGTGAGGCAGGCAGGGATTTGCGCTTTATGGATGAGACCCATCAAGTAGGAAGACCCGCGGAGGACTGGGGAGACTCGCTCATGACCGTTCCCCTGACGTCCAGCGCTGAAAGGCAGGAGGTCATCTCGAGGCTCACCTCCACTTGTCCGTCCACCATCCGGGGCTCGGCGTGAGCGTGGCAGAACGACGTGGACACGAGATGTCGGAGTTGGTATGTCCTGTGTTAGGGGCGCTGAACTGGGCCTCCAACGGTGACTCCGTTTGGAGGTAGGGCCTCCCAAGAGGCAATTTTACGGGGTCATTCGCATGTGCCTTGACCGCGGGCCTTCAGCAGACCAAGTAACCCCTTGCTCGAGCCAGCGACCTTGGGTTCAAGCTGGTGGGCTTTTCCTCAAACCAGATGAGCCCACACTCAAGCTGGCGACCTCGGGGTCTTGAACCCGGGTCCTCTGCATCCCAGTCTGAAGCTCTATCCACTGCGCCACCGCCTGGTCAGACAGATGTTTATGTTTTCAAAGAGAAAAATGGAACGTGTGGTCCAACGAGGGGATGAGTTCTAGCCTCCCCCCCCCCGCCCCGAGATCTTTTTCCCTTTGACCCGGGTCCCTCAAAATTGTTTAAAATCTGTTTCCCGGAAATGCTGCTGTGCGGCTCTTTCTCGCAGCCTGCAGTGTGGCAAGCGGGGCCCAGAAGGTTATATAACTGCACTGTTTTCAGGATCTGCCCTCGCCATGTTCAGTAGTGCGTGAAACCCCCGGGCGGCGAATCCTGGCAAAATGAAAAGCTGGGGTGTTGTGTCATCTCTTCAAACTCAACATGGGTGACCCTGTTCCAGCAGCTGGCTGAGCTAAGGCGTTCTCCCCTCCTGCCTGTTCTGTTTCTAAACATAGTGCCCGAATCCATCGCAGGAATAGAACCTCAGTCTGTTCTTCTTTCTCCTCTGGGGCTTCCACAACGACTCAGTCGCTGCCACCGCAGGCCCCGGTCATGGACCCGCCTACTCACAGGCTGTCACATCTAAGTGTTTCCTTCCACACGTCATATGATTTCCAGTTGTCACAGTAGTCTTGCAAAGTGGGTTTCCTAAGTTGAATCGATCAAAAGACCGGGTCTCCGAGAGACTAAATAACACTCAGGTATGTATCTACTGAGTACAAGCCTGGATTAAAATTCGGGTGCGTCCGATTGCAAAGCCTTGACCTTCCCGAGTGCCACTGGGGTTTCCTTCACACACGCTCTCCTGAGCGGTTCCTGTCTGTCCCTGCAGCCCCCTTAGAGAGCTCAGAGCCAGGTCCCCTCAAGGGGACCCACGGGCTCCCCATACCATCCCCTGACCCCCTCCCCCCACAACAATGACTGCTCTTGGAGTACACAGGGGAGAACTCAGAGCCAGGTCTCCTCAAGGGGACCCATAGGCCCCCCATACCATCCCCTGACCCCCACAACAATGACTGCTCTTGGGGTACACAGGTGGGAGCTCTTGGAAGACTTCCCTAACTGACTCAGAAAAAGACCACTCCCTTTGAACCTTCACTGTTCTAATGTTAGCTCAACAATGTCAGTATGCTACCAGAGCTGATTTGTCCTTGTATGGTAATTTTGTCATCTCGTCCCTTTTTTTTTTTTTTTTTTTTTGACAGAGAGAGGGACAGATGGGGACAGGCAGACAGGAAGGGGGAGAGTTGTTGTGCTGCCTTCTTCGTTGTTCATTGATTGCTTTCTCCTATGTGCCTTGACCCGGGGGGCTACAGCAGACCGAGTAACCCCTTGCTCAAGCCAGCAACTCCGCACTCAAGCCGGCGACCTCGGGGTCTCGAACCTGGGTCCCCCGCATCCCGGTCCAACACTCTATGCCCTGTGCCACCGCCTGGTCAGGCCCATCTCTTCCCTGTTACATAGATTTTTATACACAGGTATTTATATCCAATAACTATTGCTGAACATCTGAAAAAAAAATTATTTTTCTTGGTTTGTTCCATTTTTTCTAAGTAGTCCTTTTTCTGCTCCTGAAAGTCAACAAGGAAATACAGTATCAGGAGGACCTTCCCTTGAAAACAACTCATTTGTAAAGGTGTGTGCGTGCCTGGCGGGAGGGGACAACTCGGTGTCTCCTTGGGGATCGGTCCTCCTCTGGGCAGCACTCACTGACCCTCTGCCACGTCTCCCAACTTACCGCTGCCTTTGTTAAAGTTGGGGCCACCACACCAGGGAGTCGATGGCGAGGTTTCACCCACATGTCATTAGTCAACACTCTGTCCCCCTTGTGTCCTCAAAGGTCACTTTCTGTTGTCTTCACATCTCAAAACAACACTGCCATTCCTCCCCAGCAGGGCCCCGTGAACTCCTGCTGTTTGTCACCCACCCCCAGTCCCCCTGGGCATGGCAGCTCCCTGAGTAATACCCCCCCCCCCCCGAGGTTCCAGTCTGCGCTGAGAGTTGTTCTCTCAGGGGTATACATTATCTTGTAGGTCCTGCTATGAAACCTCATCCCACTTCTGTTCAGCCCGGGCCCTGAAGGGTCTGTACCCTGCTGGGTCTGCAGTGTCCGCCCCCTTACCTCCCCTCCCTGCAAGCTCTGTGCCCTTGGCGAGTTTGGCCAGCGTGGATGGCATTGGCCTTTCTTTCCAAGGTCGATGGTAGAGAGGATGGGGTGGTGATGGTGGGCGGAGACTGCTCTGTGGCGGAGCCCACGGGACCCGCCCGCCCGCCCGCCCGCGCAGCCCTGACGCTAACCACACTCTGCGTCGTCTTTGTCAGCCGTTCTGCGAAGCTGCAGCTCTCCTTGTTCCCATTGTGCCCGACAGCGCTTATCTCCCTGCGAGCGGCAGGCGTGCGCCTGGGGGTCACGTGCCCTGGGAAGAGCAGGGGGTCACGTGCCCTGGGAAGAGCAGGGGGTCACGTGCCCTGGGAAGAGCAGGGGGTCACGTGCCCTGGGAAGAGCAGGGGAGCGTCAGACCCTTGTCAGCGCCAAGGTGGAAAGGGCATGGAGACACCATTTAGCTAAGAGCTGACCTCGCCCCGGTGTCAGGGGGCGGGGATCTGGGTGTTTTCACCCCCGGGCCACTCCTCTGCTTTCAAACCAGCGTCTGCCCTTCTCCTCGCCTGCGGAGTCTGACCTGGGACTCCGAAGGCTGATCTGGCTGTTCCTCCCCAAATGTGTTTCCGTGTCTGGGCTCGCGCCCGTCTCAGGTTTGTTTCAGGCTGTGCAGCTTTCCAGCCGGTCGGAGGCTCTTCTTCCCCCACCGTGGGTCAGGACCCCGGAGAGGGCGCAGCTCCCGTGCAGTGCGGGGTCCCCGGGGCAGAAGCACCTGGGTCTGGGGGCGGTGGTTGGAGGGGCGAGAGGCCGTGGTGGAGATTAGACCTCTCGGAATCTGCTCTCTTAGCAGCTGTGTCGCACGCAGCACATGGCAGAGTCACCGGGCTGCACATGGCGTCCCCGGTGGGGACGACTGGGAGTGGGTCTCTTCACCTCCTTCATTCATTTCTCCCACCTCCCACCTCTGATGTCTTTTTCTAGGAGTTCGGGTTTGTTTGTTTTTCTGACTGTTTTATATTTCACACATAAGCAAGATCACATAGCATGCGTCTTTCTCTGACCTATGTATATCTCAAGGTCCCTCCATGTTGTAGCCAATGGCAGGATTTCCTCATTATTCTTCATGGCTGAGCAGTATTCCATGTATACATGGGCTACATTTTCTTTATCCACTTGTCTCTCAGTGGGCACTCAGGTTGTTTCCGTGTCTTGGCGATTGTAAGTAATGCTGCAGTGAATATGGGGGTGACAGTCCCCTTCAACATAGTGATTTCATTTCCTTCGGATAAATACTCAGAAGTGGAATCTCTGGGTCATAAGGCACTTTTAATTTTTTTGAGGAAACTCCTCACTGTTCTCCAGAGTGGCTGCACCAGTCTGCATTCCCACCAATAGCGCACGGGGGTTCCCTTCTCTCCACGTCTCACCAGTATGTTGTTTCTGTAGATGACGGCCATTCTGAGAGGCGATACCTCATGGTGGTTTTGCTTTGCATTTTTCTGCTGATCAGCGTCATTGAGCCTCTTTCCACATGTCTACTGGCCGTCTATCTGTCCTCTTTGGAGAACTGTCTATTCAGGTCCTTTGCCCATCCCTTAATTGGATTACTTGGGTGAGTTTTTGCTATTGAGTCATGGTTTTGTGGTATTTTCACTAATGTGTAGTATTTTTAATCTCTGGATTTTAACATCTCTGATGTAATCTGTACTTTTTGACAGAACCAGTAAAATGGCTCCCAGTTCTGCCTCTCTTTCTCTTGACCATCCACCTGTCCAGCATCTCCACGGGCACTTTCTTCCTTAGGGCTCTTACAGAACTGCTTAGGCGGAAAGGTCCCCGCACGTGAATGCTGTCTGTGTGCCTGTGACACGTGGACATGTGGAGGGCTCTCTCGACAGGTGGTCCCAACGGCAGTTCCTTCTCCTCGGGACCTTGGGGCCCCCTGGAATGAGGGTCAGCTCACCTTCCAGACTCTCTCTGCTCTGAGTCAGACTCCAGAAGCCACAGGGTGGAAAACAGAAGCGACTGTCCGGCCAGACACCCCTCTCACGCAGTGGTTCCCAACCAGGGGACACTGGCGATGTCTGGAGGCAGTTTTGATCATCACAAAGGGGGGGGGTGTCCTACAGTAGGCAGAGGCCAGGGGTGTTGCCAAATATCCTACAACACACAGGACATCGTTGACCCCAAATGTCAGTAATGTCAGAGGTGAACATCCTGGTCGAATGCCTTTACCTCACACTGCTCAAAAAAAAAAAAGAAAAATCACCCAGGAAGATAACTGATGTGACTCTCTCTCCCTCTCCCCCGGGGTTCTCGGTGCCCCCCAGTGAACCTGAGATGCTTCCCCCAACACTTCCCTCTCCGTCCCCCTCAAGATTCTGACCTCAGCAGGTGAACACGGTGCCACCACTCACCATCGTCACAGTCCTTTCTCAGCTTCCTCCACTTCCCCACACGGAGGACCTCCCACTACGCCATTCCTTGTTCCTCTCCCTCTGGCTCCCGTGGAAGGGCTGGGGGTTTTATGTCAGCCGTGGACCAGAGCTCTATGGTGACCCCAATGCTGCTCGGCTAAGAGACATCTATCTAGTGAGGGGTAGGGGGGCCAACTGGTGAGAAAAGAGGAAGGGGAGGGGAGGGAAGGGGTGGGGACCAAGGGGAGGTACGGTGCTGGAGCAGACAGGTCGTGTCATTCCCGTCCTGTCTGACAAGTCACAGAACAGCTTTTTCCTAACCAAGTGCGGCCCGTGTCAAGTGAGCCTCACACCTTCACGGCGCGTCTGTTCTCCAATTAAGTGTCCGTCCCACGCAGATAGAGACACGCGCCCGATAGCCCATTGGTGGTGCTGGTGTCCACAGCCCTCTCCACGGAGCCCCGGCGCCTGGGCTGTGCCCGGCTGTCCCAGCAGCGTGCCAGGTCAGCGAGACAACCCGGAGCCGGGAGGGTGTAGGGTCCCTTGCTCCCTCCCCCCCTGTGAACCCCAGTCCTCTCTCTCCTTTCTCCTGGAGAGGAGGACGCTGGTGCCTCTCCTTTGTAAGGGACGCTGACGTCCCCCGCGGCCACGTGGCCCACAGGGCTCCATGGTCTCAGGCTTGTTTTCGACGGTAACCGGAGGCCCTACTGCGAGGACGGAGTTCAGCACCACGGACAGAGCAGCGCCCTTGCTCTGTGGTGTTTCCAGGGGACTCAGAGCCAGGATTTGCGAGGGTGTGGTCAGTCACAGGTTCCTACCGCAGCGTCTGGGCTCCTGCTGCACGAACTTGCTCACTCCCAGCAGCTCCGATGTGGGACGATGGACAGAGGTGGTTTCTGCCCCTCTCTGCCTCATCCCAGCTCACCGCCCCTCCGCGCAGACAGAGCGAGGCCAGAATCTATAAATCGGCGTGTTCTATGTGGCGTGTTCAATCTCTTCTTAGTTAAGTAGATTGTAGGTCGCGGTTAATTCAAGGAGTGTTCTATCTGCTGTGGCTAGGCACCGCGCAGGGGACAGTGAGCCAGTCCAGGTGGGTACAGCCGGCCAGTGGTCGAGGGCCGTCACCCGGCCAGGCCGGCTCTCGTACAGAGATGCTGTTGTTCATCCTTCCATGAACCTCGTGAAGGCCTATTTTTTCTTCCTTTTGAAAAAGCAAGTGCCCTTCGCTTTCCCAAGAGCTGTCAGAGGTTTACAGGAATGACGCTGAGCTGCCTCAGAGACGTGCGTGGGTTGGAATCGCTGTGTACACACTCCGGTGGGCAATGCATTTCTTTTTTTTAAAACTTCAACTAACTCTCTGCCCTTGTGTCCGTTCCAGCAGATGGTCAGTTTGGGTTGCAGCCCCCTGCTGGGCTTATTCATAGCGCCTGGGGTGGGGGTGGGGTCTGGGGGCGGCATCTACAGAGACAGACATCCATTTCCCTGCCTGCTCCCAAAGGCTGGTCCATGCAGGTCACCCCCGGGTCACCCCCGCGTCTGGGAAAAGGCCACTTCAGTCGGCCGAGGCCCCCCCCCCCCATGCTGCTGCTGCTGCCCGTCGGCGGCGGTGGGTGAGCACCCTGGGGTCTCCCCTCCACGAGTTCATGCTGGGGGTTCTGGCCATCCTGAGACAGACCACTCCCTTCGGGCCGCTCCCTGCAGGGTGGACACGGTCTCTCCCCAGCCCCTCCATCTTCTCTCCTGGGACCTTCCCTGTTGATTCTTCTCCAACCCCTTCCTCCCCAATGGGAGAGAATCCACCACTGGGGTTGGGGGTGCTTTCATTCTGGGTTATTTTCTCAAATCTATGGACCTTACCCCCCACCCAGGGCTTAAGGCAAGGATGAGCCCGTCACACCAGCCGGGGAGTAAATGCCCCGCTGGCTGATGGAATGAGGGTGTAGGCAGGCGGGCGGGTACTGGCCGGGACAGAGGAAAGAGCCTGTCCTCACTCGTGGAGGTGGGGGGGGGGGACTCAGGTGGACAAGCTGAGGGACCCCAGGCCAGGGGCCCGGATGTACATATAAAAAGCCATCTGAAAACTAAACAGCAGGCGTTGGAATGGACGAGGGCGGCCCGTGTGGTGAGGGTGGGACGTGGGGGCAGCGGTTTCTGACCCAAGGCGGGGGGTGCTCTCGGGGCTCCCGGTGAGGAGGGTGCGTGCGCCGAGTGTGTCGGAGCACCCCCACCCCAGTTGCTGTGTCGGAGCACCCCCACCCCAGTTGCTGTGTCGGAGCACCCCCACCCCAGTTGCTGTGTAGGAGCACCCCCAGTGTAAGGTGTTCGGGCGGGGTCTTTGGGAGGCAGTCACGGGGGGGGGGGGTGGAGTCCCAGGCTGGCATTGTGCCCTCCCCTGTAGGAGGAGATGCCAGAGCTCTGCCACACGAGGACTGTCCGTCAGGAGGGGAGCCCGCGCCGGTCCCCACGCCCCTGGCACCCCGATCTCTGCCTCCAGCCCCCGGACCGATGTCTACGGCAGTCGTTAGACTCTCTTATTTTAAATGACGGCGATTATCCCCAATTTGACTTTTTAAGTGGAAGAAACCCAAATGTAGCAAAATCCTCATCAGGTATGGTTTGTTTTAAACCGAATTTAAGTGCCTCGGGGCTTAGATTAGTCGATGGGAGATTTTCCCCAGCATCCAGCCTTCATTTTTAATTAAAAAAAAAACAAAACCCTGATTAGTCGCTTACCACATGTACTCAATTAATTCAGGAAGGGGGTAGATAAAATCATCAAAGAATTACTGAGGAGGGACCTCAATCTGTGTGTGTGTGTGTGGGGGGGCGTTTAGACTAATCTAAAGCGTCAGTTTTCTTTTTTCTGTTGTTGTTTGGTTTTATTATCTAATCCACAGGACTCTTATCTGAAGGAGGTAGGCTGTGAAAATGGGCTGAACCAAAGGGTTCTCCCAATAAAGGGGCAGTGTTTACATTTCAGGGGTGTGGCCGGTTGCTGAGGGGCTTTGTGGGTTTGGAGGAGACCCAGAGCCAGAGCCAGGCCAGCAGACTGGGACAGAGCCACTGGGAGCCAGTCCTGCTCTTGGGCAGCGGCCCGTGGTCTGTGATCTCAGAAAGGGGTGACTCATCTTCCCTTGCAGACTGAATGCTCGCTCGAACTGTCTGACTTGTAGGGCAGGTACCGACTCACAACCACCGAATACAAGTCCTTTTAACTGCACATATGAAATAAGGCAAAAGAAAAAAAAAAAAAGCTGCCAACACTGTGCCTTTTCTGGTGAAACAAAGTGTGCTCACATTTATACTATGCTGTGAATGACTTTCCAATGGGGGGGCGGATATTGGTAGAAAGACGAAGTGGGTTGTGGCAGGGGGTGTGCGTACTTCAGAGAAACTACAGGTGAAGGGCGTTTGTGGTCCGTCTCTTAAATCTCAAAAGCAGAACCGAGACCCACCCTGTTCCCCAGTCTGCCGGGAATCAGTGCTACAGGAGCACACAGGTCCTCAGGAACGGGACTGTCCCCGACTTAAGGAGCGGTTCAAGCCCTGGCCAGTTGGCTCAGAGGTAGAGCATTGGCCCGGCATGTGAAAGTCCCAGGTTCGATTCCCAGCCAGGGCACACAGGAGAAGCACCCATCTGCTTCTCCACGCCTCCCCCTCTCCTTCCTCTCTGTCTCTCTCTTCCCCTCTTGCAGCCAAAGCTCCATTGGAGCAAAAGATGGCCCGGGCACTGAGGATGGCTCTGTGGCCTCTGCCTCAGGCACTAGAATGGCTCTGGTTGTGATGGAGCATCGCCCCCTGGTGGGCATGCCGGGTGGATCCTGGTTGGGTGCATGCGGGAGTCTGTCTCTCTGCTTCTCACTTCAGAAAAATACAAATAAAAAAGCAGTTCATGCTGACACGTGAAGTCACGGGTCGCGTCCCTGTCTCCATTTCACTTCTCCGCACTGGAGTCGCTCGTGGCCGCATATGTGGCACTGTCAATTCTCAGGTGTCGTAAGCAACGTGTCACCTTTAATAAGGGCCAAGGAATAGGGACAAGTCGGGTTTTTCGCAAACCTCAGACCACCATCAGGGTGACATCGCCGCGGTGACGGGAGCATCACTCAGGGCCCGGTGTGTTTTCCCGAGGGAAAGGGGGAGAGGTGGGCGTGGAGCAGGCTGCCGGGACTTGTGCGTGGGGACTGCGTCCAGCCCGGCCCGGCCCGCACCCTCCCCTGGGGTCTGGGCGCACCTGTACGGGGGTGTGTGTGCAGCTAGGCTGGCTGTGGTCACAGGCACAGCAGGAAGAATTTGAAAACCATTGATCGAGTGTCCCCAGAAATCAAAAGCAATCCGTAGTCAGAGGCGGGGTTGTTCCTCTCCAGGTGGCCGGGCCCCAAAACAAGGATGAACAGGGCCCCCCTGGGCCCACGTCCACCACTTGACCTGCTTGGTCAACACGGAGGCAGAGCCCCAGGTGACATGGCACTGGAAGCCTGGAGGACTCCCAGGCTGCCCCCTGGGCTCTGATGGACTGAACAGGTATTTTCCCAAGTCAAGTCCCTGGCTCCGGGAGAAGCACCATAACACAAACCCAGTCTGAAGGCCGCTGAACAGGTGAATGGGGAGGCCGAGGAATGGCGAGGGAGGTGCGCGTGGGACACGGTGAATAAATCCCGAGTGTGGGCGCGCGGGCGGGGCTGGGCCCCGGTGTCCGGCGCTGGGACGCTGCAGATGTCCAGGACCTAATGACGCCCACCGGAACGGCTCCGAAAAGCCGCGTTCTGAGAACGGCTCGTGTCCCTGCACTGGCTCTCCAGTCGTGGCCCCAGAACGTGGCGTTCCCACAGACATCCGGCACGCCAGGTCTCCCGTGTGTGTGTGACGTGTCAGCGCAGGGGCCACGCCCCACAGGGAAGGGGCGGACGGGCAGGCTTCGCTCCTGGTGAGCAGGGCTGACCCGTGTTTGCGGGGCACCCTTCTCCAAGCATTTGTAAGCATTTCAAAAAAGTGAGCCCAGGCTGAACGTGACGCTGTAGCTCATTGGCTTGTAGTTTGAAAACTTTCCCCTTCCCCCACCCCATTTTTTTTTTTTTTTTTTTTACAGAGACAGAGAATCAGAGAGAAGGATAGATATGGACAGACAGACAGAAACGGAGAGAGATGAGAAGCATCAATCATCAGTTTTTCGTTATGACACCTTAGTTGTTCACTGATTGCTTTCTCATATGTGCCTTGACCATGGGGCTACAGCAGAGCGAGTGACCCCTTGCTCAAGCCAGTGACCTTGGGTCCAAGCTGGTGAGTTTTTTTTGCTCAAACCAGATGAGCCCACGCTCAAGCTGGTGACCTCGGGGTCTCGAACCTGGGTCCTCCCAAGTCCGATGCTCTATCCACTGTACCACCGCCTGGTTAGGCCCCCACCCCAATTTTTAAAACCAAGACTCCTGCCTTCGGTGTGAGGGCCCCTCCTCTCCAGGGTGTGTCCCTGCCTCCGGGCACCAGGTGGCATCTGCCGGTGGTGCCCCTCAGCTCAGGGAGGAGGCCCCCCCCCCACACCAGGACACTTGCACCTTTCCATCTCCCAGGCCCTAATTCCCTCAGGACTGGGTCTCACGTGAAATCTCCTGCCGAAGATCGTTCTCTTTGAGAGGAGAGCGGCTGTGCAGGTTCCTGGCTCTTCCCTGGCTGTCTCTCCCAGGTAGACCCTAAGCATTCTTCTTCTCCTGGCTTCCTGAACCTCCTCTTGCTTGTTTCTTTATTTTATTATTATCTAGAAGGGGGGGGTGGGGGAAAGGGAAGCATTTATTTGTTGTTCCACTTGCTTGTGCACTCAGTGGCTGCTTCCCGTGATCGGGGATCGAACCTGCAACCTTGTTGTTTCGGGACGACTCTCTTAACCGACTGAGCTAACCAGTCAGGGCCTTCCTTAACCTTCTGGGAGCAGAAACTGTCAGTAGAACAAGTCAGGAATGGATGTCATAACATTCCCTGGTTGCCATTGATCCGTCAAAAGTCACCTTACGTGTCACTTCCTCCAGGCAGGCTTCCGGAACCGACACTCTGATTTCGATTCCCCCCCCCCCCCCCCGCAGATGCATCTGTCGGGGCGCTTACCTTCCGCGTCACGAGCGCCGACTACCTTCTTTCTGTCTCCTTTGCTGCCCGTGACGTCCCTTTGGTGCGGGCGTCCTGGGTCTGTGGTCTCGGCGCCTTTGAGAATGTTTTCAGACTGAGGAAATGAGGCGTCTTTTGTTTCAGAGATCCTTCTTCCTGTGGGTCCTTGCTCGTAACAGAACTCTTGTTCTGTAAGAAAACTCATCCTCCTTTGATGACATGAGTCCGCGGCCTCAGGCGATGTCCTTGTAGTCAGCCTGTGAACCGGGGGTGGCCTGTCTCCTGAGCACACAGCTGAGTTCTCAGCGGCAAGGCCACCAAGAACGGACCAGGGAAGAGAGATTGAGAGAGAGGGAGAGAGAGAGAGAGAGAGAGAGAGAGAGAGAGAGAGAGAACACCCAGCGTGTGTGGGGGGAGCCCATGCTGTAAAGGGGACAGTCACCCGGCCATGCTCACAGGAGTCGCCAGGAGGTGTCCCCTAGCCACGAGCTCCTTTGCCGGGAAGGGCAGGAGTGGCAGGGGCCAGCCAGGTGCCCATATGAACCCACGGGAAAGCACCAGCAGGGCCGGAGAAGCCTCTGTGGACAGGACCCTGCGTGCACCCAGCACCCACAGGACCCTCTGTGCCCAGCGGAGGCTGTGAAGCCTGTCCCCCAGTTGGCTGGTTGAGGGGAGAAAGGTAACATTCTCAAGGTCTACACCGCCCCCACACACATGCATGCACACACATGCACATGTATACACATGCATGCACATGCTTTCGTGGCACCTATGGCTACAGGCACGGAGCACAGACTCCTTGTGGCTGTGGAGACCCCGTCTATGGAGCTGGGGCAGAGCTGGCCTTTTGTCCTGGAAACAGATGCAATAAGAGGTGGCCCTCCACGGCGCCCGGGGGGCCACTGATCTGAGGACAGATCCCTGTCCAAGTCCTCTGCCACGGCTGGCTGCCATCAGATCAGCGTCCGCTCCCACCAGCGAGTGGAACGTCTCCTGACACAGGCGACATCAAGTCCCCCCCCCCAGGGACACAGCCCCCTTGATCAGGAATTTCCTTCTGTCCCAGCCCCTGGGGCTGGATCACAGGGAGCCCCCCCCCCAGTGGGTCCGCCAGGAAATGTTAATGGATTTTCCTCTCGCTGGGGAGGCCGCACCAGTGTTTCCATCATCCTGCAGCTGCCTCATTAACATGTGCTGGCATTATTTCTGCTGCTGTTGGCAAAATGTAAATATTGAAACAGCGTGTGTTTCTCCTGGAGCGGGACCGTGGGCACGGGCCCCGGGGCGGGGAGCTGGCCCGGTCCTCGCAGCTCCGGGGAGACGGCTCCTGCTTCGGGCACCAGACCAACCTCCCTGACTCAGACCAACCCCCGAGAAAGGAGAGAGCGGTCACGCCGTCCTAAGAGGGGTCGGGGGTTATAACGATCGATCACCACTGTCCGGAAAGGGATCTTTGATGGGTTTAGTGGCAGATGCAGCGTCTCCACCTGTGACAGGACTCAGCCGAGAGAGGACACGGAGGGACGGGAGGCTCGTCCGGAGCTCACCCACCTCCTGGGCACTCGTCCCATCCAGCTGCTCGGGCTGCTGCGTCTGGCTGCACCGGCAGACCTGGGGGACCCTGCGGCAAAGCCAGGACCGCCCGCCGTAAGAGCCAGCCGTCTTCTTTGGCTGGTGGACGGTCTTTGCCTGCAGTTTGCAAAACACCCAACATCTGTGGGACCCAGTAAAACGGGGTGCGCTGTGCTGTGTGTGCTCATAGCCCACAGGGGCTCCACCCTGGCTGAAGCCTCAGATGCCCCTGGTGACTGGGACCAGTTCAGAGGGAGGCACGTGACCCCCGCCCGTCCAACCAGAGACGTCCTGTACACTGGCCAGAGTGACCATCGCATTATTGACATGTCACCCGTCCAATCAGAGACGTCCTGTACGCTGGCCAGAGTGACCATCGCATTGTTGACATGTCACCCATCCAGTCAGAGACGTCCTATACACTGGCCAGAGTGACCATCGCATTATTGACATGTCACCCGTCCAACCAGAGACGTCCTGTCCGCTGGCCAGAGTGACCATCGCATTGTTGACATGTCACTCCACCTGCCCCCCCCCCCCCCCGGCTAGCTTCTGAGTCTGGGTGAACCTCTGGGAAGTCAAGTGCCTCTTCTGCACAACGGGGGTATGACAGACCCCCGAGAGAATGTCAGAGGGTTAGGCGCGGTGACACCTGCGAATGACTCGCGTGGTACATTCGGCAGTTAGGAGGTCACTGATGATTTGGGCGAGGACAGTTTCTGTGGGATGTTGGCGGACCAGTCAGACGACACGAGGAACAGGCATGTGAAACAGAGCAGACCCCCCCCCACACACACACACACACCACACACCCAGAACAGAGTGTACGTCTCGGGGAGGTGAGATGGAATCGTGGTTAGAAGGGGACGTAGAGGAAAGGCGTGTTTGTGTGTGTGATTGATCCAAGTAGAACATGTTTATAGGCTGAGACAGGATCTTACCCTTAAAATGCAGACAGAGTAGGCAGTGCTTCCTGGAGGGTCTGGAGAAGGGCAGGAGGTAAGCCACCTCTGAGCGGATGGGCTTGTCCCCAAAGACCGGAGGGCAGGGCGCACGGGAGGCTCCCGCTCACGGGGAGAGAGGCTGAGGTTTCTGTTTTGATGACAAAGTTGGGTTGTGCGTGGAATAGGAGGGGGGGGGGGTCTGATCGGACCAGTTTGTCCCTTACTTCAGTGAAGATATTTCACTTAAAAAAAAAGGTTCAGCTTTATTGAAGCAGAATTAGCAAATAAAATTGTAATAAGAGGCTTGAAGTATATCTATCCTGGTGGTTTGCTATCTTTTTACGTTGTGATGGGGGACCCCCCCCCCAATCTGGTAAATTTACATGTCCGTGACCACTCAGCTTCTTCTGGTGAGAACGTTTACCTTCTGCTCTTAGCAAATTTCAGTTACGCAATAGTGTTATCAACGAGGGTCACCCTGCTCTGCATTAGGACCCCGACCTTGCGCATCTCACAGCTGCAAGTCTGTGCCCTTCCCCAACTTCTCCCTCTTCCCCCGGCACCCGGCCCCCGGCCCCCGGGAGCCTGGCATCCACCTTCTGCTTGGTGTCTGTGCATTTGATTGTTTTTTCTTTTTATTCTACACATAAGTGATACCGTATTTGCCCTTGTCGGGATTATTTCACATAGCATAAGTCCCTCTGGATCCATCTGCGCTGCCACCAACGGCAGGATTTTCCTTCCTTCTCACGGCTGAATAGTATTTCACCTCATTCTTTCAGCTGTATGTAAATTAGACCCTGAGGGTGTTTCCTTATCTTGTCTGTGGTGAATATGGAGGTGCAGATACCTTCAGAACTCCCGTTTCTGTTTCCTCCGGATAAATACCCGGAAGTGAGATTGCTGGATCATAGGGGAGTTCAATTTTGTGTCTGTGTGTATGTGACAGGGACAGAGAGATACAGAGAGAGGGACAGACAGACAGAAAGGGGGAGAGATGAGAAGCATCAATTCTTTGTTGTGGCACCTTAGTTGTTCATTGATTGCTTTCTTATATGTGCCTTGACCGTGGGACTACAGCAGACCGAGTGACCCCTTGCTCAAGCCAGAGACCTTGGGCTCAAGCTGGTGAGCCTTGCTCAAACCAGATGAGCACACGCTCAAACTGGCAACCTCAGGGTTTCGAACTTGGGTCCTCCGCGTCCCAGTCCAACGCTTCATCCACTGAACCACTGCCTGGTCAGGCAGGGGAGCTCTATTTTTAATTTTTGGGGACCTTCCATGCTTTTTCCACAGGGGCTGCACCAATGAACATTCCCAGCAACAGTGCAGGAGGGTCCCTTTTCTCACCAACACGCTTCTCTTTTCGATAACAGTCCTGACACGTGTGAGTGGCTGTAGCTCCTGTGGTTTTGATTTGCATTTCTCTCTGATTCATGATGTTGACCATCTTTTCATGCACCTGTTGGCCATCTGCATGTGCTCTTTGGGAAAAATGTCCATTCAGTTCCTCTGCCCACTTTTAACTGGATTGTTTGGTTCAGTTTTGTTTTTTTTTGCTATTGAGTTATATGGATTCTTTATATATTCTGATATTAACCCCTTACCAGATATGATTTAAAGTATTTCCTTCCATTCTATAGGATGTCTTTTCATTCGGTTGATGGTTTCCTTTGCTGTGCGGAAAGTTTTTTTTTTAGTTTGATGTGGTCCTACTGGTTTGTTTTGCCTTTCACTGACAAGACCAATTCCAATGCCAAGGACATCAACCCTTCTTCTAGTTTTGTGGTCTTAGGCAGTGGTGGGATTCAAATAATTTAACAACCGGTTCTCTGCCCTAATGACCATTTTAAGTATAAAAAAGGATATACCGAGAGGTAGCTTATTATTTCATGCATTTAGTACTTAAGAACAATTAAAGAAGTGCACAGAACTAGATTATAAGGAAGTTGTAAAATATTAATGAAAAGATATTAAATAATATCTGACAAAAAAAACCCAATAAAACTGTTATTTAAGCTATTTCCAGTGATAGCTTGTTACCCCCCGGGTTGTTTGGCACTTTTTCTCTTTACATTGTGTTTGTTTACCAAAGTAACAAATGTGAGGGAATTAAAATGTAGTATTTCAGCAAAGGTATAATGAGTTTTATGAAATGAATAAATAAATATTACAGGCATAGTTCTGTCAAATTTTTTTTCACCCATGGACAGAATGAACATGACTACAGGCATTTAGAATGCACTGTTGTGCAGATAGAGCAGGGGTTGGGAACCTATGGCTCGCGAGCCAGATGTGGCTCTTTTGATGGCTGCATCTGGCTCGCAGACAAATCTTTAATAAAAAAAAAATGTTAAAAATATAAAACATTCTCATGTATTACAATCCATTCATTTCCTACCGCTCATGTTCATGGTTGCAGGTGGCTGGAGCCAATCACAGCTGTCCTCCGGGACAACACCAAATTTTTATTGTATAATGCATAACATACACGGGTGGTTGTATGGCTCTCACAGAATTACGTTTTAAAATATGTGGCATTCATGGCTCTCTCAGCCAAAAGGGTTCCCAACTCCTGAAATAGATGAACGTCAAAAAAAGAGGAAGGAATGTAAATTTGACTTCCACATGGGACAGCTGTCCAGGCGCCCACCTTAGAGAGAACTCCGATGCCAAGTGCCGTTTTAACAACCGGTTCACCAAACTCAACAAAAAATTAGGTATCAGTTCTGCAGAACCGGTGCTCACTGGCTGAGTCCCACCACTGGTTTTCGGTCTTAAATTTATGTCTTTATAATATTTACATACATGTGAATTGATTCAGTGTATGATAAGGTCTTTTTCTGTGTGCAAGATACGGTCTAGTGTCATTCTTTCCCATGTATCTGCCCCGTTTCCCAACACCATTTATTGAAGAGACTGCTTTTTCCCCCATTGTCTCTTCTTGACGCCTTTATGTCACAAACGGACTAAAAATGCCTGGGTTTGTTTCTGGGCTCCGTATTGTGTTGCTCTCGCTATGTGTGTGTCGCTATGCCAGCACCACACCGTTTTGATTACTGTTGTCTTGTAATATATAGTTTAAAATCAGGAGGGGTGTTGCCTCCCACTTTCTCCTCCTTTCTAAAATTGGTTTGGCTCCTCAGGGCTCTTTGTGATTTCATAACAAATTGTAGTACTGCTTTCCCTGTTTCTGTGAAAAGAAAAAAGTGCCCCTGGAATTTTGATTGGTAATGCATTGAATCTATGTATTGCTTTGGGTAGTTTGGACATTTTACTATATATTTTTCAAATCCATGAGCTCAAAATATCTTACCATTTATTTGTGTCTTCAGTTTTTTTTCATCATCATCATCATCTTATAGTTTTCAGCATCAATCTTTTCACCTCTTGGTTAAATTTCTTCATTGGTATTCTTTTTTTTTGATGCAAATTTAAGTGGGGTTAGTTTCTCTGATTGTTGTTAGCATGCAGAATGCAACTGATTTTTGTATCCTTGACTGAATTCATTTTATTCTAAGGGTGTTTTGTGGAGTCTTTAGGGTTTTCCCTTTATAGCATATCATCTGCAAAGAGAGTTTTACTTCTTCCTTTCTGATTTGACTACATTTTCTCTTTCTTGCCTAATTGGTTTGGCTAGGAATTCCAGTACTTTTTTTTTTTTTTTTTTTCTTCACAGAGAGAGTGAGTCAGAGAGAGGGATAGATAGGGACAGACAGGAACGGAGAGAGATGAGAAGCATCAATCATCAGTTTTTCGTTGCGACACCTTAGTTGTTCACTGATTGCTTTCTCATATGTGCCTTGACCATGGGACTACAGCAGACCGAGTAACCCCTTGCTTGAGCCAGTGACCTTGGGTCCAAGCTGGTGAGCTTTGCTCAAACCAGATGAGCCCGCGCTCAAGCTGGTGAACTTGGGGTCTCAAACCTGGGTCTTCCGTATCCCAGTCCGACACTCTATCCACTGCGCCACCACCTGGACACTTTTGAATAAAAGTGATGTTAGTGTTCCTTGACTTGATCTTAAAGGAAAAGCTTTCAACTTGTCACCATTGAGTAGGTTAGCTGTGGGTTTGTCCAATGTAACCTTTTTGTAACCAATTTGTTAAGCTTTTTTGTTTGGACATTGAATTTTGTCAAATGCTTTTTCTGCCTCTCTTGAGATCATGGTAATTATCCAATGTGGTGTCAGTCGCATTGATTGGCAGAGGTTGAACCATCCTAACAATAATTAACCCCACTTGAGGATGGTGTAGACGGAGCCTTTTAATGTGCTGCTGAATTTGGCTAATCTTCTGTTGAGGATTTTTCTATCTATGCTCATCAGGAATGTTGGCCTGAAATTCCCTTTCCTTCTCTGGTTTCGCTATCAGGGTAAGGCTGGCCTCATAAGGTAAGTGTGGAAGCATTCCTCCACCTCCTATTCTGATGAGGAGTTTGACTTCTAAGGGGAGAGTATACGCAGAGGGTCTTCTGTAAGGACAGGAAGACCATGGAGAGGAATTACCCTCGAATAGGATGGATGGATGGATGGATGGATGGATGGACGGACTTGTTTCCTGAGCCCACAGAGAGCTCCCGTGATGGTTATGTTGGCAGGGCGTTGAGAGGTTTTGCAGGATGTCCGCCTCGATAGGGAGAGGGGAGCGGATCAGGGATCGTTGGCTGAGAGAAGCAGCACACGCATGCATGTGATGCATGTGGGTACTAGGACCATGTTACTGTGCGTGTGCATGTCTATCAGGGAGGGGGCTCGAGTAACACGTGCCGAGGAGAAGAGTTCAAGGTCAATGGAAATGACTGACAGGGAGCACGGACCCAAGTGAGACTAGATGCCCCACACTTGTGACGGGCTCAGTCTGATGGTGGTGAGCCTGTCTTCATCTCTGCACCCGAAACACAGGCGTGTGAACGGAGAAATCTCGACCGTAAGACTACGTTCACAGAGTAGGCAAAACGCACCGCTACACAGCTGAAATTCAGTGAGTTTCCGACAGACCTGCTGTTTGGAGCCTGTCCTGTGTCCTCTTTAAAGCAACAGCAGTGTCCCAAGCTCTGCGCCAGCATTTTATGTTTAATATACTCTAAGCTTATGAAGACCTTAACTGACAGACGTTAGATCTTCAAGTTCCTGTGGAGACAGCCCCTAGGCCAGCCATGATGTTCAGGATAACAACAGCTCTGGTGCTCAGAGTCCGTGCACTGTTTGGGGGAGAGACCGTTTCTCCGCCACCCTGTCCTTCCTTCCTTCCACTCACTGAATCTTTTGAGTGCTGCTTCTGCCCAGAGGTCAAATCTCCAATTAATTGACCACAGAAAGCACTACATCAGGTGTCGGGAACCTTTTTGGCTGAGAGAGCCATGAACGCTACATATTTTAAAATGTAATTCCGTGAGAGCCATACGACAACCCGTGTACGTTATGCATTATCCAATAAAGATTTGGTGTTGTCCCGGAGGACAGCTGTGATTGGCTCCAGCCACCCACAACCATGAACATGAGCGGTAGGAAACGAATGGATTGTAATACATGAGAATGTTTTATATTTTTAACATTATTATTTTTATTAAAGATTTGTCTGTGAGCCAGATGCAGCCATCAAAAGAGCCACATCTGGCTCATGAGCCATTAAGGTTCCCGACCCCTGCACTGCATGTTGTCAACACTGAAAATGTTCATTTCCTGTTTTCCCTACAAGGAGTATTGTTTTAGTTTCTCTGCAACTGCATCAATTATAGTAATTCTGTACACGAGAAAATGTATTTCCCAAATGGTAAAATGATTTATTCAAAGTCAGGTTTACATCGGTGGCCACTCTCCAAGACTTTGTAATGCTTCCTTATATATTAAGCTTCCGTTTTCTTTTTTTTTTTTTTTTTTTTACGTTTTTCTGAAGCTGGAAACGGAGAGACAGTCAGACAGACTCCCGCATGCGCCCGACCGGGATCCACCCGGCACGCCCACCATGGGGCGACGCTCTGCCCACCAGGGGGCGATGCTCTGCCCATCCTGGGCGTCGCCATGTTGCGACCAGAGCCACTCTAGCGCCTGGGGCAGAGGCCACAGAGCCATCCCCAGCGCCTGGGCCATCTTTGCTCCAATGGAGCCTTGGCTGCGGGAGGGGAAGAGAGAGACAGAGAGGAAAGCGCGGCAGAGGGGTGGAGAAGCAAATGGGCGCTTCTCCTGTGTGCCCTGGCCGGGAATCGAACCCGGGTCCTCCGCACGCTAGGCCGACGCTCTACCGCTGAGCCAACCGGCCAGGGCCTAAGCTTCCGTTTTCAATTTAAGAATTTTTCATCACAAACATTTCCTCTGTGAGACTATCAGAAGCTACAGTCTTCAGTTTGTACAAAGACTTCAGTATAATCAAATTACATGCCTACGGAAATATTTTTATCGGGGAAGTGTATTTCAAAATGACTATGAAATGATTTTTAAAATCCCCTAATTTTTGTAAGCAGTATATTTGCTTTTAAATTCATCATTTTTTTTGAACTATATCTTGTCTGACCAATTGAAAGAAAAAAAGAAAGCTTAGTCTATTACAAGTATGGGGCGGGGTGATGCCCTGAATTTTTACTTTCTTTCCAGTTTGTCCTTTCTTCCCTATTGACTTTAGAAATATGTTCATTTTAAACTCTAAGACTGCATTATTTCAAACAGGTATTCTGTCAGGCACCACAAATTCTTGCCAGATCAAGTATAAACAGAACAGAACTAACCTATACTTCATAAGGTCCCAAAGAAAGGATTAGAATTTAACAACAAAAATGTATGCATGCCTCTAGGAGCAAAAACAACTTAACATTTAGATCAACAGGCAACATTTTGCAACGTTTATCTCTGACATATCTCTGATTTTTGCAACATTTCCTCCATTTAAGAATTATGTATTCTCAGAGTTAAGATACCAGCAAACTGTTTATATAATTATGCTTTCTTATTACCATAAGCACAGTTTGAGCAATTTCTAGAAATTAAAGCGTTTTTGTCACCACAAAAGCCTATTTTTTTAAACAATATTGTATATATGATTTTGAGCTACCGGTGAACAGTTTTAAAAATTAGGCATGTTTTTCTTACTTGAGTCAATGACCCGTCCTACCATTTCCCTTGATGTATCAAGTATGAGCCTTTACTTAAGTGTGGATGTTAGTAAATGACAGTCGTGATGACCCTCACAGCTGCCAACTCAGTTCTCCGTCAAGGCCAAAAGTGGAAAACACGCCCCCTCATGCCTGTTAGGTAAGAGAGCTGGCCATCGCCACACACTGGGGGTGGCTGCTATACCAGGATCTCTGACATGTAGCATTTGCAGACTTCCTGGGGTAGCTACAGTTAAATAAATGAAGATACACGTGTGATAAAAAAAAAAAAAAGTAGCAATCTACAGAGTGTTAGCCTCAGAGAATGCTAAATTGAAATTTATATTAAAAAATAAATAGGCAATAAAACCCCCGTGATTGACGGGCAAGCATTTCTCCAGAGTTATACGAACGGATGTGAGCCCCAGAGTCAAAGCCGTACTTGAGCGTCGACTGACTCCCCGTGATAAAACAGGTTCCCCGAGACTGAACTTGAGCATAAATGAAATTTCCAGCAGCTTCATTACAGCAATAAGACATCCTGAAGACGGTGCCTCTCGAACTTTTATAATCATGATTGAGAATCTCACACAAAGCTCAGGTCCAAAAGGCCTCAAGTTAATTATTATATGAAAACCTAAAAGTCTGTCTGTAACCGAATGTTGTTTTCATGCTTTGTTTTTTAATATTTTGAAATATTTTTATAACACCCTGGGGAAAACACCTTGGTGCTGAGCAGGACCAATGCAAAGCTTTCAAATAAAAATTAAAGCTGCTCATAAAAATTAGGGGATATTTCAAAATGAATACGAAGTGATAATAAAAAAAAAGCATTTGATTTTTTTTATTTATTAAACATCAGAAAAGCAAATGACAAATCAAAGAAAGTTGTTCAATTATGCAGATGAGATGCAAAACCAACTTTGATCTCATTGGTGGAAACAAACAAAAGGCTGAAAGTCCTGGAGTGTCTGCCCGTTCCCTGATCCCCTATTTTATAAATCAGATCATTAATAATATCAACTAAGCACTGTGAATTGTAAGTCCTTGTAAGAAATGTCTAGTTACAGATCCCTCTATTGACTGGTTTGAAAAGTGTGGAGAGACTAATATGAAATGCTTATGACAGACTCAGTAGTTATCCAAAGACAGAATAAGAACCGGTACAGAAATGATCAACTGAACCACAGAGAAAGATTCTGCAGCAGTTTCCAATCAGGAAGAGATTCAAATAGATCAATCAGCATTTCGGTTGGTTCCTCTTCCCTCAGCTAGATCCGTGGTATTACAAATTATTTACATTTGAAAGGCTCACCTGGCTTAGCGGTGATACTCAAATTAATTTCCTTCAGGCTTTGCCTGACAAGGACATCTTAGAAAATTGCTTATTTAACTCTTAGATTCTAGTGGGACAAGGATGATGCTGGGGGGAAAGGAGGGGGGAAAAAAAACCCCACTAAGTCACACTGAGCTAAATATAAAGAAAAAAAAGTGCCACAGCGAAAGAAATAAAATTTTAACAAATACCAGCAAACCTGGATGCAGCCATCTCCACAGAATGCATGTCGCCGTAGGATTGTGCCATTTCCCTGTGATAGTAAATTTATGGCATTGAAGAAGAAGCACTGATATTCTAAGCCTTTTTGTACGTTTGGTGAAAACCACAGTCCCTAGGTCTATTTGCAAGCTGTAGCCTTTCTGATTAGCGAATATTTAAGCTTCAGAGCAGAACGGTAGAACAATGCATCATGAACATTACTCCACCCCCCCCCCCCGCCCCTGCCCCTGCAAAAACCCACAAAACAACTTCTGTGTGTTCTTTGAAACATTTCTAAGGCAAAGAAAGCTGACCTTCCACAGAGCGTGTCCCTCCCACCCATGCAACTTCATTCTTCTACAGGGTGGGCAAAAGTAGGTTTACAGTTCTGAGTCTGCGAGAGTTTGATTCTTCCATAGGAACAGCTGCAAACCTCCTTTTGCTCCACCCTGTCTTACACACCTCCCCAGAAACCGCGTTCCAAACGACTGCTGAATTAAACAGAGAATCGACTGCAGCCCAGCCACCCCCAGCGAGCTCACGGTCCCTCTGGCCCCGACTCAGCTGGCGTGAGGACGGTGAAGACCCTACCTGCTCTGCGCGTGGCCTTCCCACCCACTTGTCTCTGTGGTCTGGCCACGCGACTCCCTGGAGGCCACTGCCATCCACTCGCACCTCCTCCCCGAGGTGCGTGATAGCCTTGGCACGTGACTCCGCGGTTCTCTGAGAAACTGGTGCCCTCAAATCACCCGGTATGTGCTCTTTACCCAACTTGAATGCAAATGTGAGTGTGCCCATCCAGTGGCTGCCTGTGTCCCCCACGTCCTCTCAGGCCATCAGTGTCCTCCCCTGCTCATCAGTGACCCTAGCTTTGTGGTTACTTGTCCCAACACGCGGCTCAGGCAATGAGCCCGGATGAGTCCCTGTCAGAGGAAGCCACACCCACTTGTGCAGGTATGTGGTCAGGTCACGGAAGGTCTGTGGGCTGGATGAGGGGAGGGTTAGTGTGTAAACGTGGCTTCAGTAGTAACGCCTCCCAAGCCTTCTATTCCCTAAAAGTATCTGCCTCGCACGGTTGCCTCAGGCATTAAATGTACAAACCCACAGGGTTCAGCCTGTGTGAGCATGACCAGAAAAGTTCAAGTCTAGTGATACAACGGGACAGCAGACTGGTGTCTGTCACCATGACAGGTGTCTTCCTGTTCTGGGAGCTTCATTACCCACCCCACCCTGTTCTCAGACCGGCTCCGCCGGGGAAGGTGGTGGGCAGCCGAGTTCTGGCTCCCTAAGGCAAAGGGCGCTCAGACCGTACGGTGAAGGCGTACAAGGTTTTACAGCTCAGGACAGAAGACATGTCCAGTTATGTCAAGTTGTGCCGGGGCTGAGGGAGGGTGCTGAGTGACCGGAACCGAGAACGGGATTCAGTGAGGACTCCCCCCACCCTGGGCCGCGGTGTGGACGCCAGTGGCCAGCGCAGATTGTCCAGACAGACCCGGGCACGGCGTCCCCTGGCTGCGCATGGCCAACAGAGTCAAAGCAGGTGCCCGGTCAAGTTCGATCACGTCTTGATCACAGCAAATGAAAGTATAAATTTCAGTTCCTAGGGAATACATCAGTTTCCCCCTGAGGGAGATCAGGAGAGACGGGCTGACCTTGGGTTGAGTGTAGCCCCAGGAGGACAGGACGTGGTGGCCCCTCAGGGTCTCCCAGCGACCCCGGGCCTTCACTGCCTCCTCCGTGTCCTGCTGTGTTGGCACTGGTGTCGTTCCCTCCAGTTGCTTCTCCTCTGTAAGGAACCACGTGCTTCAGCTCGCCAAGCCCAACAGCGCCCAGCGACCCTCGAGAAACAAAACCCCCCATGTCCCGGCATGCTCGTACCCTGCGCTATCACGGTCCGACTTGGAATTTAGGGAAATAGTGAAATACTAAGTGGAAACTAGTTGATTTTGCCAATTATTTTGCTTTTATTAGGCCACATGTCAGATCAAGATGGTGTGAGATTTGTGTAGTAAATACATTATATACAGAGTAAGACTGAAATTCTTTGCTCTCCTGAAATCAAACACTCGTTCAACTATTACAACTCAGTTACACCCCTGCGTGATATAGTTCATTTAAAGTGTGTATCCAAAATGCGAGTTTAGGAGTTTGTCAACTTGGATTTGACCTGGAAATCAACTCCATACTCCACCGTGGTGAAGAATACTTCATAAAAACCGAGAGGGAGAGAGAGAGAGGGAGGGAGGGAAGGAAGGAGAGAGAGGGAGGGAGGGAAGGAAGGAGAGAGAGGGAGGGAGGAAGAGAGGATGCGAGCACTTGAGGGAGAAGGAACACACAGGGAGGAGACCGCGTCAGCTCCGGGGTCAGTAACGCCGAGGCTGGCACACGCACTTGGGTGAAAGCCACTTACCTTACATACAGCTCAGCCTTCCCACGGACTTCCTGTCTGCTTGGTTTCAGCTGGTTCTCATAAACCTCACTTAGGTGACTTGTATACAAACAAAGTGGTAAGCCGAGGCAGACAGCAACTTCAAGGCACAGGTGGCAAGGGTACGTTCAGTTCTCAGCTGTGACTGGCTGGTTTGGTGTGTGACTGTGAACTCACGAATACACTGCAAGGAAAGTTCTGGAATTCACTGAACAGCGAATTATGGGTAACATGCTTTTTCCTTATTAGCAAGTAATATTTAAATGTACTGGGAGACTATGGTTTTTTAAACATCGTTATTTTTATAAAGGGTTCCTGGGTCATCTCTCTCAATTCTTCTGATCAACAAAATGATCGCCATTTCAGATGGAGAATTTGTGTTCGGTTAGAGTGGGGACTCTCAGAATCCCCGGGCAGAGGGACGACCTGCACGTCCCCGGTGCACACAGGGCCTGACGGGGGGCCTGACGCACAGCGGCCCGGCCCGGCCCGGCCCGGCCCGGCCCGGCCCGACCCAGACCCAGACCCAGACCCAGACCCAGACCCAGACCCAGACCCAGACCCAGACCCAGACCCAGACCCAGACCCAGACCCAGACCCAGACCCAGACCCAGACCCAGACCCAGACCCAGACCCAGACCCAGACCCAGACCCAGACCCAGACCCAGACCCAGACCCAGACCCAGACCCAGACCCAGACCCAGACCCAGACCCAGACCCAGACCCAGACCCAGACCCAGACCCAGACCCAGACCCAGACCCAGACCCAGACCCAGACCCAGACCCAGACCCAGACCCAGACCCAGACCACCGCAGTCCTAGCCTCAGACCTCACCGCTTCCTCTTCCTCTACGGCTAGGTTCCTGTCTCCACAGGAAGGGCTTTAATTGCCATAAGGACCGTCTGAAACCACGCAGCACGTTGGTTCCAGGCCCTTGGCTAACCCACACCAGGTACAGCACAGTCAGGGGGTTAGTATCCTCAGGATAACACAGCCTTTTAATGGCATTCATTCAAGAAAAAGAGAGACTATATTTCCCCATGTATAAGACTAATCTTTTTTCAAAAAACTTGGGGTCCAAAAACTGGGTGCGTCTTATGCAACAATTGTAATTTTTTACTTGAATTTCCTTTTTCGCGCTTGTTTTTACACTCATTGTTGAAGATAGTGTTTCATCATCAGACACAGATGAGGACAAGCTAATGGATAGGAGTGTTGACAGTGATGAGGAGTTGTATGAATTTTCTGATGCATAATACTTGAGTTCAATAACTTTATGTAACACATTTTTCCCCCCAATCGGGCCCCAAAATTAAGGTGTGTCTTAACATGGGGAAATATGGCAACTTCTGGAAGTCTTACATTTTGCATTCTTTGAAAAGAACGGACAAGTTTTGTTTGAGGTGCTTAGGTGTTAGATCAGGGGTACTCAACCTTTTTATACCTACCGCCCACTTCTGTATCTCTGTTGGTAGTAAAATTTTCTAACCGTCCACCGGTTCCACAGTAATGGTGATTTATAAAGTAGGGAAGTAACTTTACTTTATAAAATTTATAAAGCAGAGTTACAGCAAGTTAAAGCATATAATAATAATTACTTACCAAGTACTTTATGTCAGATTTTCGCTAAGTCTGGCAGAATAAATCTTTCTAAAACAACTTACTGTAGTTAAATCTATCTTTTTATTTATACTTTGGTTGCTCCGCTACCGCCCACCATGAAAGTTGGAACGCCCACTAGTGGGCGGTAGGGACCAGGTTGACTACCACTGTGTTAGATAAATGTAAATGAACTTGAAAATTTATTAGAATTAGGAAAAGACTGTATATTTAAAAGGGATATTTTAATGAACACATTTCCCAGTCCCCTGTGTTAAATTGGTTCTACCGACAGCTGTTTAAAAGCCAGTGATCTTAGAAGGGAGTCTGGACCCCTGGGCATGGCTGCGACCCGGCCTCTCCCCGTGCACACCCTCTTCCCTGCCCCTTCCCGCCTCAAGGACCGACCTGTGCTGAACTTTCAGTGTCTCCCAGTTAAAAAAAACACACAAACTATTCTATCTACACTTCCCTTCCACATTCCTCCCTCCAGCCCAGCTAACTTTGTTCCTGACAGAGGCTGAATATCCTCTCAAAGCTTCCAGGAATTTCTCCACAAAACACACCTAAGTATGTAAACCGCTTGCTGACTGATCTTCCCGGGACAGATCACCCCACGACAGGAAGGCTGGGGTTCACTTGCGGGCTCACGGTGCCCAAGCTGGCTTCTAGTTAGCCTGGCCAGCACTTGTTGAATAAAAGAATGAATTTTCAAGAGGTTAAACAGGTATTAGTGAAGAAAGTGTAAAACTTTGTAGAGATTAAGATTCACGTGTCCAGTTAGTAGAAATCCCCAGATCCAGGGTCTGGCCTTTCATCTGTGAGGATAACACTGCATGTCTCATGCTGACAAGTCTTTAAAACTAACACCTACGCCCTGGCCAGTTGGCTCAGCGGTAGAGCGTCGGCCGGGCATGCAGGAGTCCCGGGTTCGATTCCCGGCCAGGGCACACAGGAGAAGCGCCCATCTGCTTCTCCATCCCTCTCCCTCTCCTTCCTTTCTGTCTCTCTCTTCCCCTCCTGCAGCCGAGGCTCCATTGGAGCCAAGATGGCCCGGGCGCTGGGGATGGCTCCTTGGCCTCTGCCCCAGGTGCTAGAGTGGCTCTGGTCGTAACAGAGCAACGCCCCGGAGGGGCAGAGCATCGCCCCCTGGTGGGTGTGCCGGGTGGATCCCGGTCGGGCGCATGTGGGAGTCTGTCTGACTGCCTCCCCGTTTCCAGCTTTGGAAAAATGAAAAAAAAACAACAAAAATAACTAACACCTACGTCTTCAGGTTCCTCTCGTAATTAGTATTATAAATACAGACAGATTATTAAGAACCGAAGAACCAGTTTCGCCAGTGGGCTGCTCAAGCGTGACCACCACGCGGGTCTCCACGCCCACCCTGTCGGGACACCGAGTCAGCAGGCGGAGACCCAGCGCTCGCACCGGCGCCCGGGCGGCGCTGCCTCCTGCTGGCCTTGGGACTGTGCCTTGAACAGCAGGTTCTCATACCTGAAGAAAAGGTGCTGCCCACGAGCTAGGCCGACCCGGGATGGCAGAGCGCCCGGGACGGCCAGTGGTGACGTGCGTGGGGCTCGCATGCACAGGCGGGGAGATGCGTGTGTAGGGAAGCAGGGGCGGCCGTGGCTGGTGACTAACGCTGGACACGGCGTGTGCTGTAGTCGGCTTTCTGCACGTTTGGAATCCTTCCTACAAGTTAGAATCCCTTGGCTCAGAAATCCCACGTGGCACTAGGAACGCAGAGGGGGCACCACGCAGCCGGCGCTGAGCAGTGTCTGCACTCACTCGGGGGGCACACCCGGGCTCGGGTAAGGGGGTGTCGGTGTGCAAACAGCCTCAGCTTGACAAGTCCTCGGGGGGTCATGGTGGTGTCTGTCTCTGCATATCTGAATGCTAAACTGACCCTGTTCTTCAATGTGAATTCTATTTGCAGAATCTTAAAACACATGAACTTTAAAATAAAGATATATATATATAGGAGAATAAGGAATAAGCTGAAAAAGAATTTCTACTGAATTCTTAGGATCAGATTCCCAAGAAAGTAACATTTAACTGAATTAGGAGAAAGGAAGGAAATCCCCGGCTCAGTCCGGCGGGAGGAGTAGCTCTGCCTACTTCCCCTCCAGCATCCACTCACACAGCCCCGACCGGCCCCTCCACCCACACACACGCGTGTGCATCACGAGTTATCACAGAACTGACCTAAAACATGTAATTGAAGTTATCTGACACTGATACACCCGTTTGAGAAATGTGAACCAAAATAGTTGGAGTAATACAACTTGTCCCTTAGTCACCATGCTTTAAAAAGTTAAAAGGCGGAAATCCTGTCGAGTTTCAGGTCCCTGGTGGAGTGTAGCGTCCCCTCCGGCGGGAGCAGAGGACCGGCCATTGCTCCGCCCATTGCTCCGCCCCAGCACCGCCCAGGGCGTTGTGCGAGCGGGCGGGGCTGAGCCCAGGAGCCGGTCAGCGGTCAGCAGACAGAGAGGAAGAGAGGTGAAACCGCGAGAGCGCGGGCCGGTCGGGAAGAGCTGAGGGCACCCGCCCGCCCGCCCGCCCGGAGAACCAGGGCCACACGGGAGTCGGCGCGGGCTGCCTCGCACCCGTCTCCAGGCAGCAGACTGTACCGGGCAGGACGTGCTAAGTCCGTGTCCTCCGGGAAGCAGCCACTGGCTTTTCAATGAAAAGCACCCGCTGGTGGAGCTCCACAGCGTCTGGTTTATTCCCGGGAAAGCCAGGACTTGCAGCCGTGCGCCCCGCCCGCCCGCCCGCCCAGCCCGCCGGCAGAGAGGGACAGGTCAGAGCACAGTGGAGAACAGAGGAGAGAGAAGAGGTGGATACAGAGCGCAGAAGTGTTTATTGAACATGCTACAGAGGTGAGCAGAGTACACACACAGGAAAGTAAACCACCATCAAACCTCCCAACGTTGTTAGAAAATTAATTTTTAATTGTGCCGCTTTCAAACTATACTGAATTTTACATTTCTAAAGATGTAAAAACTCAACTAATAGAAAATATACATGACCGTTCTGTCTACATAGATAACAGAATCTATGAATCTTGAAACTAAGTACATCAATTTCAAAAAAGTATTGGTCATTTAAACAGAATCAACAATTCAGATCGACAAGAACTGTTCAAATTAATTTGACCTGTAGATTCTGAGCCATGTTTTTATTAAAGTCAGATCTATTCCTAAATACAAAATATTCTGAAGATTTATTAAAACTGAATATTACAATGCAAGGTAAATTAAGACTAAAGGCACATAAACTTTGGTCCCACCTGGTTGTCAGTTTTAGAAAACTGCCACAAAATGAATCTTCCTGCAAGTCTTTGCAGTACACTTTCTTTATCTCTGAAAAATACATGCACCAGTTCTTAAACTAGCTAGACCAGTCTTCACATGCTCAGAAATCCACAACCATATTCCAAATCTTAAGTACAAACTAAGGATGGCAATAGATATTTAAATGCACATAAGTCATGTCAACTTCAAAACATCTACGGAAAATATTCAGCCACAAACAAGACGTTACTGAGTGCTGACAGGTAGTTATATGACTTGTCCCACAAGAGCGTGTACAAAAGGTTAAGGTTCCACAATGCTTTCCACGTAGGGCTCAAACTTACAGAAATTAATACTCTGCATCTTGTCAATTTTAACTAATGCCTACATTCATAACTGAATCTAGACCAGAATTGTGAGATACAAAAGGCCAATGTTTTCTTAAAGCAATAAAGCCTAAAGTAAAGTAGTAAAACTAAAAAACGCTGCTTTATTCTTTCAATATCCTGTATCTTACTTGATTAAATAGAAAGAAATGTGACAAGCCAATAACTCAAAATTAAGTTCCAAGCAGGAGAAACAAAAACTTAACCTTTTACACACCCCTGCCTAAACATATTGTAACCCCCTATAACAATGTGCCCTAGACAACCAATCCCCCTGCCTAAACATATTGTAACCCCATAGAACAATGTGCCCTAGACAACCAATTCCTTTTTTCTAGTAAATGCACAAGAGCAACACTAGTTTTCCTTTTAAGGCACGTATGTCAACTAAATTGAAAAAGGAAAGTAAAATTAAACTGAAATTTTAAACAGACACTAAAAATGGCTTCCCTATCGAACGGATGACATACAGCAGCCGGTGACTTTGTCTTTACCTACGCCACTTCGTTTCAGAACCGAGGAATGGTAACAGCATGAGAAAGGAAACAAGAAGAAAATCAAACTCTGGTCCCCACTTTTCTGAACAGTCCACACAGGTGATGACAGCAAACACTGTGACTCCTCCGCTCTCGCTCGCTGGCCGCCTAGATGGTGGACTTGGAGAAGGACACCCGCAGGTGGTGGTTCTCGCCCAGGTTGTAGTTGTGCAGGTCAATCAGGGCCTGGATCGCCTCCTCCACTGTGGCCATCTGCAGGAGGGCCATCTTGTGATCTCTTCTGAAACAAAACCACAGCGTTAGGTACTTCCTCCCAATTAGGAAAGGCTTGGCTTTCCTGGAAAACACATACAAACTATTGGGACTTTCTCACTGGCCAGCCCCCCGTAGAAGACAAGAGCGTGTGCTTACTGGAAGAACTTGAATGCTTTCACAGTGCCCCCCGTGTTGGCGAACAGCGTCCGCAGGTCCTCCTCCGCCACCGAAGGGCTAGGGCAGGGGAGCAAAGCGAGAGAGCAGTGACTGGCCCGCTCCACACTCACGCCTGCAGGAGTCCCCTTGCTGGACGTCAGCCCTCATACTCACGGGATGTTGGACAGGTGGAGGGTGGCAGAAGGGGGAAAGATGTTCTGGAAGTTCTTGGATCCGGGCTTCTTGAAGCGGTGCAGGGGCGAGTTCCCGAAGTCCTTGGTGAGGCCCTGGTCGTCGAGCCCCTCGCGAGGTAGCTGCACGGTCTGGTGCTTGGACAGGGTGACCCGGATGATCTTCCCGTACATCTTCTGTCCGTTGAGGTGGTTCATGGCTATGGAAACGGAACAGAGTGGTGCCTGCTAAAAAGGTTCACGACTCACAGCAGACAGGGCGCCTGGCAGAGCGCCCTCCCAGGCGGCAGGTCAGACTGACCGCTCCTCCACGACAACCTGCAAAGTCCATCCGCCACACAGGCCGCCCCCTCCCGCACCAGGTCTGAGCGCCCGTTCCCACCCCACTGCCGTCACGTGTGACCTGCACGACTCAGTTTCCTGTTCGTCCTCCTGCTGGGCTCCTCTCCACCCGCCCCAGCCCCCGTGCACAGCGGTCCTGCAGTGTGGCTGCCCGGTCAGGTGGGGGACTGGACTCCTGCGGGCGTGGGCAGCTGGTGGGCGACACAGAAGACCCCAACGGGAAGACGGAGCCGGGCGCTCCGCACGACTGCCCACTGTACAGAACACGGTCCCTCAGGAAGCGCAAGCGCCTGTCCTGTCGCTGAGGGGCCGTGCTCCAGCCCCACCCCCCAGCACTGCCACAGGCGGGCCCCTCTCCCCCGCCTGCAGACGCTGCGACCTCCCGACAGACGTCCCTGCGGCGAGCGCACAGCTCACTGGGCTGCCCTGCCCCTTCCAGACCATAAAGGTCCCTGCAGGCAGGCAGCCTCTTCCAGCAGCAGGGGGACTATTCAGATTCGTTACCTGACGTGAGGTTAGAGACAGGACTCTTTCTTCACTAGTCACCACTGAAAATCGACTTCCTAGGACACGTCCTGCAGCTGAGGTAGCCTGGTCCGACCGCTCACACCAGAGCAGCTGCACAGCGGGCGCAGGCAGCGAGCTGGACAGAGCCCGTGGACGGACCCCCCACACCCCAGGGCTCGAGCTGGACAGGACCCGCCCGCCCGGACACACTGCTTGTTAGCTGACACACACAGGACAGACCAGTTACACACAAAGGGGTCTGGGAAGGAAGACGCCGTCGAGTGCGCGGCACCCTTCACGAGGAGCCCCAGTGAGCCCTTCCCTCCCTCCCTCGTCTGCACTCTTCCTGCCGGTTTACTCGAGTCAGGGTCTGTAACAGTCTCTTCCAGGTTTCTAACAGGCCAACAGGAACGACTCACCTCGGCCGACTCCCACTAATTCCTTGAATTTCACACAAGCTTAGAAATTTACACTTACACCTAACAAAATCAACTCAATTATTGATAGCAAAGGGACATACACTTCCTTTACAATATATCTAATTTGTATAATACTTTCATTATCATTCAGTTTTACTTGAAATTCCTATTAAAATAACTTCTTTGATAGCAACACAATGAGAAATATTATTTGCCACTATACAGCTCAGAAACTCTGAATCATGCTATTATTAAGTAAAAACTAGGGCTTTTTACAATAAGTATGTTACGCACTGAACTGTCTTCTCTCACGTTCCTGTGCTGAAGCCTGACTCCCCCAAGCTCTCGGGAGGCAGGGCCTGAGAGGAGGTAACCAGAAGGTCAGCGAGGCCCCCAGGGCGAGCCCTCCTGCAGTGTAAGAAGGCCGTGCCCCCCCCCCCAGAAGAGGAAGCTCCGGGGAGTGGAGGAGAGCCAGTGCAGACCAAGGAGCAGCTGTCACGAGCCAGGAGAGCCCTCACCAGAACCCGGACCCTGGCACCCGGATCTGGGCTGGTCCACCTCCAGGACCCTGAGAAATCAATTTCGGTTGTTTAAGCCACTGGGTCTGTGGTATTTTGTATGGCAGCCTAAGCAGACTAATACAGTAAAAATTAAAATATTCCTTACACTACAGCAAACCGAAAAACTACTCAGAAGACGTTGGTTTAACTGTACCTCTAGTACTTGTCAGCCACAGTGGTGGGCACACCTGATGTCTGTGAGGTCGTGCCGCTGCCCACACGGTGACCAGGAACAAAGGCAGTGCGGGGGGTGCTCTGTGTGGAAGGCACTGAGAAACACTCCTTACAGTGACCCCCCCACCCCCCAGGGCAGAAAGACAGAGCTCTCATTACAGACAGACATTTGCACTTTAAATGGAGAAAAGCCAGATGTATGACGTCCTATGCATTGTCTGGGCTACCACAATAGCTGGCAAGAAGCAATGAAATCCAAACTTGATTCTGTCTGTCTCCAAAGGCCACAAGGTGCACTCTGTGTCATGCTGTTAGTCTGCGAGTCTCACTGATATAGCGGCAACATTACACTAGTCTTTATGTCAAAAACAGCAAATTTCAAAATGAGCAATGTGAGTGCAATCCGTGTGAAGCCCCGTCTTCCCTGGATCTCATCAAATGGAATTCTAAGCACAGAGCACGTGGTGTACCGTCAATTATGCTGTGAGATGCACTTACACTCTAGGTTTATGCAATCTGTGTACAAATGAGATATTAATGTAATTAAAAATCACCAAGCAAGTAAAAATATATGCGTAAGTTGACTAAAGTCTATTTCCAGATTCCTAAAGGAACTAACAGTGTATCTGGCCCAGGAGTGTCATTCTGAAAAGACCTAGCACCTGTAAAATCCATGTTCCTAGTGACTCTGTTTCCTATCAATGACGTTAGAATTAAAGTACCACGCATCAGCCCCAACACCATGGACGATGTGGACAGTTCACTTCCACTACGGCTTTGTAACATAAATGCTGTGACTCTCATGCACAAGTGTTACTGCAACTTGGGAGCCCAGAGCCCTTCCCATGTCGACAGAGCAGAGCAGAAAGACACGAGCACGTTCACCACAGAGCACTATTTACATCACACAGGAAACGTGACATTCGGAGCCCTGGCCCCTAAAACCACCGGTGGCTGCTCAGGAGCACAAAGGGGCCGTGCTCGCTGACGGGCTGGCTGAGCGCCCGGGCCGGGCCCTGCGGCTGCCGGGCAGCCCGCGTCCGCCTTACCCAGTTGTGACTGGTTCCCGTCCGCCATCTGGATGAGAGCACTGTCCTTCTTGTTGTACAAGATCTTCACGCGCTGCACGTCTCCGTAGACACCTTGGGTGGAGCCACAGAGGTAATCCAGAAGGGAGTTAATTTTAGGTGCGCGTCAGCTCAAGGTCATCTTTCTGACATTAATGAAACACTCAGACACCAACATGATCACGCACTCAAGCTCACCATTCTCACAAATGAATAAAGAAAGGTCGAGATTTTGAACAGTGAATTTTGAAAAGAACAAATTTGATAAACCCTCAAAGCTATGTGAATGATATTAAAGACCATGCAAAATAAATCAGCATGCATTAAAACAAATTTTGTGTCTATGGAGAGTTTTAAATAGCAAAGAAAAATAGCAAAAGATTTACTATTCAACTTTAAGCCAAAGTACTAGCTACAAATAAGAATTAAGGTGAAACCAAACTGAAATCAATAATAAAAGTATAGTGCTGACGATAACATACCGAAGAGGGTAAACAGACTTTGGGGCGTAACCATCTTTAGAAGGAGAGAGGAGCAAGCAGCGTAAGACAGGAAGAGAGGAGAGTCGAGGAAGAGCGGAGATGAACAGATCATCCATACGAAGGGTGGTTCCCGCAGAATGGTGAGGTGGTCATGGATCATGGTTCAAGGCGGTTAATTGGGGCAAGTTGGTCCGAGGAACATTTGTTCAAGCACAGAAGCATGAACGTAGGGAATGGAGACGGATGAAGACAGGGACGAGGAAAACAGAGGACACGACAGGGAAGGGGCGGGTGTTTGGGAAAGACAAGGAGAGGGAAGGTGACACACAGGGAGAGGATGAAATGGGGAAGGGAAACAGCAATGCAGAAGAAAAAAATAAGGAGTTGGGGAACAAAAAAAAAATAAAATATAGGTCAGTACATAGGAAATGCAGGAATTTGGTCAGAAAATGGTTGGTTTATGTACTGTACAAGAAAAACTGAGTAAAATGTAGTCATCCAAGACAAATATGGGTAAAGTACATCTACATCAGAGTCCATTACAGCTTTTCATCTCAACGTGGGAAGGAGACATGCACGGGGTTTAAACTTGGAACTTCAACGGCATAAGCACGGCTGGTTATGAAATGCAGGCAACGTTTTTAAAAGAAAAACAAAGGCACTCTGATTCAAACATTTTAGCATGCAGAACTGTGAATGACAGTAGTATTAAATGATAAAATAAGCTTCATGTTCTTATTAACAGAGGCCAATTAAAAATGAAACAAATATTCAACAGTCAAATTAGACACCGTAAACTGATACACTGAGTCTCCCACATTTCATACCAGCTTTCATAGCAATCAAAATAAAATATACCAGACATAAAATGTGTAACTAAAAATAACATTTGAAATAAATTTTATTTAACAAGGGGGGATAAAGTTGGAAAATATCTTTAGAAGACAATGACTAATAACTGCAAAGAAAAATTACTAAGAGAGACTGGAAGAGTGCCTCGCCAAGATCTTTGGAAGAACCTTCGAAGAAAAACGTATTAGAGCAGTTCACATAAAATAAGGTTTAAAAAAATGCAATGACACATAAGCATGAAATGAACAAGCAAATAATTAAACAAGGCAAAGAGCAAAACTGTTTTACAGTTAAATCTGCAAATCGAATTATATTTGCCTTTGAGAACAAAAAGATAAAAAAAGCCAAACTACTGTACTTCACCATATTTTTCTTAGGAAAAATAGGTAGTTAGGTTAAATATATATATTTATTTAAAGAGATATGACTGTCTAAAGGAAGTATTACTTAAACAAGTACATAGATTTTATTCAGAAGTAGAAACATACAAAAAATACTCTAATGAATGTACATAAAAAGAAAGGCAAGTGCGAAATGAAATCAACATGGAACTTGCACAGATGGATGGGGTCAAGGACGCACACGCGAGACCGGCACTGACCTCCTCGTTCAGATTGCTAACCAGCAGGACCGTGTTGCCGCCGGCCGAGACTCCGGGCATCCCCACGCGGCCCGCCGCAGCCGCAGCCGCGGCCGCCGCGGCGTTTGGAATGGCCAGAGGGCTCAGAGCGCCTGGAACAGCTGCAACAGGAAGCCCTAATTTTAAAATAAAGCGTATTTTACGAAACACACACAAGTCATTTACAAAAACCAACTTAAGCACAACGGCTACACGACTTAAGGCTGGCCACTCCAAAGGTTCCTGAAAATTAATTTTTAAGACATTTAGGAAAAAGGTTTGCTGACACGGAGGCATCAGAGAACTGGTTTCAGTGAAATTAAATATTAGAACAAAGGTGTACATACCTGTATTACATTAAAAATACAAAACATTCCATTTCCTACGGAAAAGCAAACAGATCATAAGGAATAGTGTATTTCCAAGTCAGAGACTTGAACAAGTCTCTCCCATGGCTTATCGCAAGATGCCTCATCTAAAAATATCACCTTCAACACAGCAGTAACTCACTTGTTTTCCACAAGCACTTTCTTCTTCATAAACTCACACATGAAATCAAAGAAGTAATCACAGCTTATAAAGCTCGGAAGGCCTCAGTTCCTAAATACCAGTGATGTTCCGTTGGTGTGAGCGCAGGAACTTTTAAAACGGGGAATGCCCAACTAGTTGGGCGCTGACCTTTCCCTTAGTGTCAAGTAAAAAAGTGACAGCGGGCAACAGGACAACAGCTATCCGGTGTGAATGATTTGAAATACCCATTTTTTGTCAGATTGGTATACTGTATTTCCCCATGTATAAGGTGCTCCCATGCATAAGACGCACCTTAATTTTGGGGCCCAAAATTTGAAAAAAACTATTATATCAAGTTACTGAACTGAAGTTTTATTCATCATAAAATTCACACAACTCCTCATCACTGTCAAAACTCCTATTCATTAGCTTGTCCTCATCTCTGTCTGAGGACGAATCACTGTCTTCATCTACTGCCCTGTCCTCAGTTCCATTGATGGCATTTGAAATGTCACAACCACTGCATAAATGCACCCAGTTTTTAGACCCCAAATTTTCCAGGGAAAGTGCGTCTCATACATGGGGAAGTGCGGTCTGTTTTCGGTGTCTGCACGCAGATGAGCTCTGCACCAGGAGATGGACAGGCTGAGACGCTGCTGCAGACAAGCGCCCGGAGCGCCAGCCCGTTCACCCCCTCTGCTCGAGATCTTCCCAGGGCTGCTTGCGTGACCGGCGCCCACGGTCGGGGGGGGGGGGCACACACTCCTCGGCCAGCACTCTCCAGGACAGAGAGCAGGCAGTCACACAGATTCAGAGCTTCCCCGCCCTCCGCTATCCGTCTCCTCACTCCCTTCTTCCTTCTGTTCTATTTCCTGTCGCTGCTCTGCGTCTTCAAGATTGTTAAGTCATTTCTTTAGGGAACTCCCTCCTGTCTCAGCATCTTGTATCCACTTTCCAGTGACCAACGGTTTGGAATCCTTCATCCTGAAACCCTGACATACCAGCTTACTTCTCACTAAATCTCGCTTCATTACAGCATGAATACACGTTTTCTTCCTCCTTCCCATGATTCAAACAAAGAAAAAACTCTCATCCAACCTCAGGGAAGCTAATGAGACGTACCTGGGCGGCACTCCCTCGGCACTGGGGTCCCCCCAGCTGACGCTGTCCCCTCCTCCCTCTGCCAGCCTCCGTCTGTCTGTCTGTCATCGGGATGCGCAGTTACCCCCCCTTTCAGGTACCTTGTCCTTTCGGCCAAGTGTCTCCTGTTTTACTCTAAAAACTGCTGTGACCTTCCACTGTCAGTCTGCAGTGTTCTTTAAGAGTCCAAGTCCCTGAGCCTCCTTAGTTTTAGACTTGACAGCACGCTGCTTCCATTCCGCATTAGCCTTCTCGCTGAGCACCCCAGCAGCGGGTGGGGGTTCCTCACAACCTTGCTCTGGATGAGTTTATTTTATGGCTTATTGTCTACACTGTTTCGAAACCCCTTTTTTCTTCTCCACTTTCCTTTAGATTTTACTTATTTTTGAAAATTCCCAAAATACATGAAAATAGAGACAAGAATAATGAACCCCGTGTACGCACAGCACTGGTTGATTGGTCATGGCCCACCGTGTTCTCCATCAACCCGTTTTGTCTCTAAAGGAAATCCCAGAGACAAGGACCTCACGTGAGAACAGCAGCGTCTCCTGTGCGGAGTGCACTAGTGCACAGTGGCGTCCTGCGTGTGCGGGTTGCGGAGTGTGGCTCTTTCTAAGCAGCGGGGCCCTTGCAGCACTAACTTCCTGCTCCGCTCCAGAGCTCTTGTGGAGCCCTCGGTGGGCGCCTCCACCTGGTGCCCATGCCGAGGACGAGGGCACTCCAAACTCCTGGCGTGCCTTACAGCAACTGCACACTCGTAGAAAGTGACCCCTCTTCCTTCCTTAAACACCGTTCCTCCCGTTTTCACAGAGCTGGGACCGGGTGCACAGTGTCCCACTGAGGAGACAACACAATTAACAGTGGCGGAAACGACAGCAGGCATCACAGCGCAAATCACCCCTCGTCTCCCTGCCTTTAAATGGCTACCTTTTAGTAGAGAAAGTAACCTGGACTTCTGTTCAGCTCCTGGGTGCTGACGGGACCCAGTCAGTAACACACACACCGCAATGCACAGCAGGAGGAGAAAACACTCAGAACTCAGGGTCCCTTTGAACAATATAAAACTAGCTTCAAAATTTCATTAAAACCATTTTCTGGCTCTGTTCCACAATAAATTAAAAGCAGTTTAATTTATTTCATTTTCAATTCTAATAGACAAGAAGCTATAATTCTCATAGCCTACTAAGCTAAAAAACCCAACTTAAGAACTAATTATAATTAGTTACCAATATTAAAGTAATCTCAAAAAGTTCCTCATCCTGAGCACTGTTTGTAGATGCGCTGATTCTACCCCCTTCTCCTGCTGACTCTGCCCTTACCCTCCTCACCTGGCTGGCTTCCACTCCGCACCACACTGACGTTCTCTTGCTATAGCTTTAATTCTTCTCCCCTCCACTCCCTCAGCTCTCTGTGCCATTCACTTCTAACACTCGAATCCCCTTTTCCCGACATCTTCCTTCCAATCCCCCTTCCTGTCCCCTCACAGCCACGGAGCCTCCTCTGGCCTCCACGCAGGAACAGACCACCCCCCACACTGACCCCACCCCTTGTTCCCCAGCACGAGCCGACTGCTAGTCTGTTCTCCGGCGGTCCCTAAAGCCACTAGACTTCAGTTCTACAACCTACTCTCAGCCCCATTATGTTCAGCAAGGATATTCTAAGAGGTCAAAATACCTAAATTCTTCTTCTACCTACTTCGAATGGTCCCCCTTCTTCCATCTGTCCCTTTTCCCTCTCTTCGTAAGATACAGAATGGTGAAAAGAACACGGACCACAGGCCAGTGACTCCACTCCGACTCCAGCTCCGCCCCTGCACTTCTGCACGCCGGATACAGCTCCCGCCAGCTCTCACAATGACTCCGTGGTACCTCTGTAGGTCCCAGACCCCACCATTTCCACTGCCCTCGTGGCCCGATCCACCACAGTCCATTCGGGACTGCAGCCAGCCTTAAACACACACACCAGCTGTGGTGACGAGCGTCCTGGTGTGGGGGGCCCTGTGCAGAGGCCGTGGAAGGCACGAACACTGGGAATCCTCACCATGAGCCCAGGACACGGAGCACAGGCAACGTGTCCACCACAGCTGTGGGAGCTGAGCCAGGTCCTGAACTCCGGGCTGTGTGGACGTGGAGTCCGCCCTCTCGGTGACTGTGCGCACATCCTCACTGTAACACTTCCCCGGACTGCTTTACTCCTGGGTCACTACCCCAGGTCCCCTTCCTACTGTCTGCGGCACACTTCAGAGTAGTTACTTCATATTTCCATCCTTAGTCCGTAACAATTTGACTTACTCTCGTTTTTGTGAATCCTCTATAGTAACCACTGAATCGAATGAGCAGTTCTGATTTCAGAACTATTGACTCCACCACTCAATTCCCGCTGCTTTATTTTATCCACGACAGATGTGTGCCACTTACCGTCCCCACATCAGGTCTGCAGTTCCCTTCCTCTCCTGGACCTGGGAATCTTACACCAAGGGTTTCAGCATAACCCCCTGGCCGCCAGTTCACAAGCCCACAGGACCCCTGCTCCGAGTCAGAGGCAGGGCTTCCTGACCCAGCGACGCCTCCCAGGTTCCCATATTCTTACGTAAGCACGTCAGAAAGGGGCCACTTCCCGTTGTCCTCCCCCATCTCTGCTTCGTTTCCTTCTCGCCCCACGCGTCCACTCTGGACCCACAGGGACATCTCGGGCAGAGTGTCAGTCCCCAGGGCCCTGGGACCAGCATTGGCGGGAGCTCTTGTCCGGGCACCACCACCCTTCATGTTTCTCACCACCAGGCCCTTCATTCATTACCCAGCATTGCTCACTCCCCTAACATTAGTGCACTCTGTGTTTTTTAAATCCTCCTTATTCTTATTCAAATCAAATGGCCTTTGGCCCATGAGAAAAGTCTGTCATGGCACCCTGGCCAGGTTGCTTGGTGGATAGAGCATCATCCCAGTGCATGGAGGTCAAGGGTTCAATCCCCAGTAAGGGCACATATGAGAAGCAATCAGTGAGTGCACAACTATATGGAACAATGAGTTGTTGCTTTCCTCTTATCAATGAAATAATTAAAAATTTAAAAATCTGTATGGCAATAGAAAACATCTTAGTATAACGGAAAACAATCATTAACAGTATGGCCGTACC
The DNA here is from genome assembly GCF_036850995.1 of Saccopteryx leptura. Lineage (NCBI taxonomy): Eukaryota > Metazoa > Chordata > Mammalia > Chiroptera > Emballonuridae > Saccopteryx > Saccopteryx leptura. The sequence goes on from NC_089513.1 coordinate 77,948,534, forward strand.
TACTTACTGCATGTGTGGCATGACTGCACTCCCTCAATGCCCAGGGCAGAGAAGGCAGGCTCAAGGCCCCGCTCACTACAGCACACCCTGTCCCCTGGCCACCGTTCAGAGGAGCAGGGACCTCAGAGTCAGGCTGCTCGGCTCTGGGAACTGTCGCAGCCACTCACCAATGACGAGAATCTGAGCAAACTGTTAACTAATCACTGGGCTCCAGCTTCCGAATCTACAAAATGGGGCAATAAGGGGAACTTACACAAAAAGGCTAAAAATGATGCCAGGCACACAACCGTCAATACACAGCTAGCTGTAAATAGTATCCACACCATCAGATAAATAAAACTCTGGTCCTTGGGATTGAGACAATTCTATTCTACACCATAGCATTTCAAGTGTACTTGCCATAAAAACATATAAAATAAAAAACTCTTAGCAACAAAGGTGGGATCTAAGTAACTATTTTTAAACAATTTCCTCAATAGTAATTCTATAATAGGAACCACCCCCAAGATATATCTAGACATTCTGAGTAGAGCCAAATTTCTATAGGAAGAGCAAATGTGGTAGGAAGAATAGCTAATCCCCCTCAAGCAGTACCAATTATCCGGAAAGGTCCCGTTCCTCAGAAACTTGTGCATCTGAGACTCCTTTCACCACATTTCTTTTTAGAAAAGTCTATTTAATGGCCTACAGCACCATAATTAACTGTAAGGAGCCTTACACATTCATGAAAACACCAAGTAATAATTTCATTCTTCCTAACCTGTGGGGCTATTGAATAGAATTCACCTTTGGAAAATACTGAAACCTTGAACAGCCTAAATTTATTAAATATCTAAAAGACAACATTGAAAGAACACCTATTTCCTAAACACACATGCACGCACACACGCATGCAGAGGAGAGCACAGGCATCACTCACATACAAGTACTGCTCTGTTAGCTCAGTGTCACAATACTCATGTCCACTGTGTCTGTCTCTGAGTCTCCCGCATGCCACTGCGACCGTGTACACAGCAGTTCACGGGACACCCATTACTGCATGTCTTACAGACTCAATCAGGAGGAACAGGCAGACTGCGCACACGCATGGGGACAAGAACACCTGAGGGACAGCCAGCCTTTGATTAAATAATTCACACATCTGAAGGTATTTTTTTCTCACAATTAGCTGTAAGAGAGTATAGTCTATTGATATTTACGGAGGAAAATATTAAAGCTTCCTGGTTATTTTATGGGGATGAACTCTTTCTTCAGAGAAGTATCTAACTTTTAATGAACTCGGTTTAGTTACTTATCCACCTGCCCCCAATCCTTTCAGGAGTAATTTAACAAGAACCCTCCCCACCAAAAACTCCCGATAATTACATAAATAAAACCGACCACCTCTAGGCTGAGCCCACTATCGCAAACCTCTCAGATGACCAGGAATGAGAAGCAGCCGCCAGAAGCTAATGTTTCAAGGACAGGCTGGGAAGAATCTAGACTGCCCCATTCATTAACTTGTTTAAATACTTATCTAAACCAAACAAAAGCTGGGTAGCAACTTCTTCCACTGATAATTAACAAATAAATGCAAGAATTTATGTGTTCTGCACAAACAGTATCACTAGATAAGCAGCCCTAGTGATGAAGAAAATTCCACTTTAAAAAGATTTTCAACTAATTAACGTAGAAGGAATGTGTGCATTAGGGGGTAAATGCCACATCTGTACCCCAAAAGAAACCAATGAAGGCCACAGTCATTAGTGGACATTAGTGGACACTGGGAGCAGCAGAAGGATTGGATGTTGGCACCTGAAGCCACCAGCGCTCTTCAAGCGTCACTGAGATCAGGGCAGTGGGTGGGACACAGGCGTCCGGCTTCCTCACTAATGAGGTGCCACTCGAGGGGCAGGAACACCCAGGAGGGACTTTTGCTTACACAAACGGAAGGAATCTAACCCGGCCAGTGGAGCTACCTGCGAGCTTACACAGAGGAGCAGTGCAGGGAGGAGCAGAGGAAGACACTCCGAAGAGCCAGACTGCAGCCGCCGCTGGGACTCCAGACCAGGGGCCCCCGCCTGAGTCGCACACTTGGGGAGAGTGCAGGGAGCAGCCAGTACAGAGCACAAGACTTAGGAGACGGAGCCAAATACCAGGTGTGGACCTTTCGAGTATCTTATTCTCACCAGTCAACCCTTAAAAAACATCTTTGGAGACAACTAAAGAAATTTAAAGATGGACTGGACATTCAATGACATCTTAAGAAATCACTTTCATATTTGGATAAGTGTCATAATAAGTGGTTTGGTAAGAAAATGTCATTAGAGATATGGTAATGTTTAGGATGACACGATGTCAAGATTTGTTTCAAAATACAATAGAAACAAGAAACAGATAAAACAAGCATGAAAAATAGTGAATCGAGATGATGGACATGGAATTCATTATATTAATATATGATAACTGAAATCTTCCACAATATAGTTTTTCAAAATTACCATGTGAATAACCCACTCAAAAGTAACAACGAAAATGAAAGCTTTCAGAAATCACTTACAAAATAAGTTAAAGGCCCTGGCCAGTTGGCTCAGCAGCAGAGCGTCAGCCTGGCATGTGGAAGTCCCGGGTTCAATTCCCAGTCCGGAAACAAAGAAGCGCCCATCTGCTTCTCTACCCCTCCCCTCTCCTCCTCTCCCTCTCTCTCCTCCTCTGCCGCAAACATGGCTCCATTGCTTTGAGCGCACTGGCCCTGGAGCTGAGGACGGCTCCATGCAGCCTCTACCTCAAGTGCTAAAAGTAGCTCAGTTGCGAGCAGGCCCCAGACAGGGGTTGCCGGGTGGGTCCTGGTCGGGGTGCATGTGGGAGTCTATCTTTTCCTTCCTCTCACTTGGAAAGAAGAAAAAAAAAGTTAAAATTACTTAGTAAATTAAAAATAAGTTTTATACCTATTTTAAAAACAAGCACTCCTTTATTGGGGGGGACAGTGATTAAAAAGATTATACAGGTTTCAGGTGTACAATTCTATACTATACATAATACTTTTAACGCTGCACATGACAAACAGGTTTGTGTCATGAGTAAGGGAAGTATTAAAATGATGCTGGATAGTTAGGTTTCTATGAGAACACTAATAAAAAAGTTTTAAATCTAAAAATTATAAATTTTTGTCTACAGCATAAATTCTCAATTCTCACCACAGCAAACCACAGTGCAAACACCTGGGACCTGGTCCTAGGGATCCTCCGCTCGGAGACTGCCGCGCTGCAGAGCTTGTGAAATACTGCCTGTCCTGTCGAGACTGTATCTTTACCTTTATCAGTAATAAATGCTTGTTATAGCTATTCTCAATTACCAGTTATTTTAACACCAACAAATTTCCTATAAAGGTTTGCTTTGCTTTCTGTTGAGACCATGTCAGAAGAGTGGCTAATTGTTACTTTATTCCTCAAAATACATAGAAAGCTCTAAAATGAGTGTTCTTCATATAGTTATCTGCTCTAACTTTGCTTTTGCTTATTTGCCCTAATTTTTTTATATGCAGACATGATCATGAAAAATTAATTTTCTAGGAAACTTTCTAAAAATGACCTATCCCTTCAATTAACTACGTAAACAAGATAAAATGATGTCTCAATTTATAATCTCAAGGATTTCTGATCAGCCTGCTCTGTGAAGTAGAATACATGTATAACTATGTCAGCCAGGTTGGTGATTACACATTGAAATATCAGATTCCTAACGGATTAGAAAGTAGTGTGTCCTTTCTTGAACAAACTGTCTTTCCTGAGACACTGTATTCCTCAGCAGCAAAAGCAAGCACTAAAGCCAGGGACAGACACTAGTCTTAGAAATCTACTGTGTAAAATAAATCAAAATTTGCAATACTGACTCCAAAGTACTTAAATTCATCAAATGAATTTAATATGTGAATTTTATTAGACATGATATAAAAATTATACGAGGTAAAGTGAACCCCCCTAAGTATTTAGCAGAAAAGAACTACCATCATATACTTGTGTTCTTACAGAACACTCGAAATAAAAGAACACCCACTATATCATCTGAACAAAGACTGTGAGGAAGGGAGCAGGAAGGGTACTTGATCAGTACTAATGTGGATGCACCCTGAAGTAACCTGTCTGATAAATATCATTGGAAGCAAATGAACACCAAGATTTAATTTAGTTACCTTCCAGAAGGCATGACGGCCTCACTAAAGCAGTACTAGGTGTTTAAAAATTACTTTAAAAGCAAAACGTCCCTGGCTGGTTGGCTCAGTGGTAGAGCGTCGGCCTGGCGTGCAGAAGTCCCGGGTTCGATTCCCGGCCAGGGCACACAGGAGAGGCGCCCATCTGCTTCTCCACCCCTCCCCCTCTCCTTCCTTTCTGTCTCTATCTTCCCTTCCTGCAGCCAAGGCTCCATTGGAGCAAAGATGGCCCGGGCACTGGGGATGGCTCCTTGGCCTCTGCCCCAGGCGCTAGAGTGGCTGTGGTCGCAACAGAGTGACGCCCCGGAGGGGCAGAGCATCGCCCCCTGGTGGGCGTGCCGGGTGGATCCCAGTCGGGCGCATGCGGGAGTCTGTCTGACTGCCTCCCCGTTTCCAGCTTCAGAAAAATACAAAAAAAAAAAAAAAAGCAAAACGTTAAGCTATTCCCAATAAAGATCGCAATATTCACCAAATGTGTGAAAAAAAGTTACCTTGATATCCTGTAATTAGATACTTTTGGATTGAGATGATTTAAAAATACTTCTCCATAAACTGGCCCATCTACGCGAACCAAGCAGAGAGATCAGCTCGTATAAAATATAAACATAAGATCCTTAACATGCACGCCACGTTCTGTACACCCAACAGAAAGAATCCAGAAACCAAGTCAGGGACTTAAAAAGATCGAATAAGCACTTAATATAAACTAGATCATAAAACAAAATAATATAGCATATTCCTATCACATGAAGATCCTCGCAAATTAACAAGAGAATACTCAGTGTTGCCGGGAGAAAAGGACAGCCAGGCACACACACCATTCACGTCAGTTTCAACTACTGTAATACCATCTCCTAGGAAGAAATCTGCACTGAGAATCAGAAACTTGGAATATTTTCCTTGATGCAATAATTCTAAAAATCTAGCCAAAAAAGATAGTTTGACAGAGAAAAAAGTTAGGTACAGGGTGTTTGACACATGCCACTTATATTTTAAAAAGTATGGAAGTATGTGCAACAAATGCCAACCAAGCTCCTTTTCAAAAGGATGCTACATCCACTCTCATGTTTTGCAGCTACTAAAATTATCATTAAAAAAAATTTAGTAAAATGACAATTGCAACATAACACAAAACTGCAAATACAATTATTTTAATTTTGTACACAAGTTTGTATTTTCAGAAAAACTAACAGTGGTTATCTCTTATAAATTATCAAAATAACTAGAGAATCCATTACTTGATTTTTAAGACTTATTAACTCACCTACTTGCAAAAACTTTGCTATTTTAGGATGCTTGAAATAAAAAGCCCAGGTTTAACAAAATGCAAAACCATTAAAACAGGTCAAGAGGAAGTCATTTCAGTAAGGGAAAGTAGATGTTTTCCTTCCCCTTGTCAGGCAGAGTAAAAGAAACAATAATATATAAAAAATATTCAACATAGAGCTGGCAGACACTCGACAACTTATTAATAAGAATTGGACAACTTAACTCATATGCTTTTAATTAAAAATATAGGACACTTGGAAAAAAGTGAAGACACATAGTAACAGAGAAGCTAGTTAGGCCAGGACTTCATAACTTTTTATGACAAAGACTTTTTAAAAATGTTTCACCAAGGCCCTGAAATTACAGAGAAACAGTGGTAAATTAATTCACTAGAAGAAACCAGGAGACTTCTAACCGTGACTCCACTCAGAATCCAAACACAAACACAGCTAACTCTACCCCAAATTGGCAAAAGCACATAGCTCCTTAGGGTCCAAAGAAGTGATTATTAAGGTCTGTATTTGATGCTAGCTGGTTTCTTGTATTTACCCTTATTTCTTTTTAATGAGTTGCACATAAAATTTTAAACGTCTCAGAAACTGTATATAAAATCTTCATGTCATCTTCTACTTTGTTTGGTATGTTAAGGATTAAATAACATATGTCCAGTCCCTAGCAGAATACTAGGACCTCGAAGCTATTCAATAAATAGCTTTTCTGATTCTTTTTCTTGCCAATAAACTAGTTTCTGTAAATAAAGAATTTAAGAATCTATACTAATAATTTTAAGTAAATCACTGTTTCTCTAGACTTTACCTTTAAAAATGGTAAACCTGAAATAGTCTATGTTAATTTATAAGCCAAGTTGAGAGAATAGGGCTTAAACTAGGACCATCAAGTGACAGAGATTTTGTCAGGAAAGACTTATCAACTTAAGGTATCCATTATAGTCTGGAGGAGCAGCCAGGGCTTGTGTAACAGAAAGTCAGAACACAGGGTCAGTTTTGTCTGATGTCACCAGAATTCATTTCAAGTGTCAACTGCTTCTGTTGTATCAGAGTGTCTGTTCACAGATGCACCACTTGTATCTCGTTTACAAATGGTCGGCACAAACTTACCGTATTTATCCACAGTAAACAAACACCTACTTCAAGAACTACTTCATTATAATGCTTTTCCCTTTCTTCATTGGTAGACACAAACTGAACTGTAAGAGTTCATGTGGGACTCATCAACCTTGAGCTCCGTATGGATGGAAACTCTAACCTTATACACGTCTCTACACACATCACATAACAGGAAACTAAGATCTCATCCTAAGTTAGAACTTCATTCGTTCTGCTTACAAAATAAACATTTTCCCTTATTTTTTTCTTCCTTTTGACTCCATCAGCTATTAGTGACAAATTCTGCACTGTTTTTGTTAGATGGGCCAAATCCATCGTAAGACAAGGGGAAATAGAAATGATTACGACAAAATCAAATACCAAAACAAATTTTATAAAAAATTCTTCCCAGTGAAAACTGATTCTGTTTCAAGAGAGGGTGTCCCGCAGGCCGCGCTCCCTCCCGGCGTGGTGTGCGGACGCCCGTCTCCAGGCTGCGCCGAGGGAGCACCCGGGACTGGCCCTGAACAACAGGCCTGGGCCTCCGCTCAGCACGCACGCGGGGACCCAGTCGCCAGGCCTCCTTACCTGAGAGAAGTGGCACGAGAGGCTCTTCCCTCCCGACGCGGGCCGTGATACTTACTGCAGTGCACGGGCACCTCCCGTGTGGCACCTGGGAGACAAGCGGCAGAGACAAGAGAAACCGTACCTAGCAGGGACGTCTCCTTGGCGAACGCCGCGGCGATGGCCGGGTCCAGGGCGGGCTGTCCGTCCCCAGATGGGAGGTCAGGTCGCGTATAATCCCTACTTTTATCATTGTTGTATTTTACATTCAAATTCACGAGTTTGGAAAAATCAATCCTTAGAGTGCAGCATGCGTTATAAATATTCTGACCATCTAGAGCCTGTGAACGGGAAGAAACCAGACGAGCAATGTTCAGTAATGGAAATTAGCGAAGGCACGACTCTGCTGACGCGTGCAGCCGACACCCTGTGCCCGCGAGCCCCGAAGGGAGCCCCGTGGTCCCTCCGCCCACCCAGCTGGACACGCCTCGTTTCCACAGCCCGCGAGCCCCGAAGGGAGCCCCGTGGTCCCTCCGCCCACCCAGCTGGACACGCCTCGTTTCCACAGCCCGCGAGCCCCGAAGGGAGCCCTGTCGTCCCTCCGCCCACCCAGCTGGACACGCCTCGTTTCCACAGCCCACGAGCCCCGAAGGGAGCCCCGTGGTCCCTCCGCCCACCCAGCTGGACACGCCTCGTTTCCACAGCCCGCGAGCCCCGAAGGGAGCCCCGTGGTCCCTCCGCCCACCCAGCTGGACACGCCTCGTTTCCACAGCCCGCGAGCCCCGAAGGGAGCCCCGTGGTCCCTCCGCCCACCCAGCTGGACACGCCTCGTTTCCACAGCCCGCGAGCCCCGAAGGGAGCCCCGTGGTCCCTCCGCCCACCCAGCTGGACACGCCTCGTTTCCACAGCCCGCGAGCCCCGAAGGGAGCCCCGTGGTCCCTCCGCCCACCCAGCTGGACACGCCTCGTTTCCACAGCCCGCGAGCCCCGAAGGGAGCCCTGTGGTCCCTCCGCCCACCCAGCTGGACACGCCTCGTTTCCACAGCGCCATCTTCTTAAAATACAACCAGTTACGTACATGTCCTAATGCTTTTTATTGTTTTAATTTGCAAATACAAACATGGTTCAGCCAGCATAGTCCATGAGAGCCCACATGATACTTTAATTTCATTGTAAACACACTCTCTTGCTAGACAGCAATCCTTTTAAGAGTCTGGTTTTATGAGTAACTTCTGTTCGATGCCACACTGTACACAGGGCCTCAAAGTCAAGTAAGTATTGGTGTGATGTGCACATCAATTCCCACGAAATGGGCGAAAACGATCCCCTTTCTTAACCTGAGGTGTTCACCCCGAGCTGGAACCACCTGCTGAATGAGCAGGCCCAGGGCGTCCCAGGGAGGCCCTGGAGGGCGGGTCCAGCTCTCGAGGTGAAAGCCTCACTCACTAGTCAGCCTGAGCTGGTCCCTTGACCTCTCTGGGTCTCAGCTTGTCTCGCTCTGCAGACCCGAGATGGAGACGCCCTGCCCCTCCTGGGCGGCACAGGTGACAGAGACCACGTGCTCCCAGAGAGCCAGCAGCCCGGCCCAGCGGGAGAGCAGGGAAATCACCCACTTTTCACGGGAGAGTCGCCCTTCCTTGTAAGAGTTCAGGAATGAGGGCTACGCTTAGCTCTTCACTCAGCACTCTACACGAAACAGTTCTAACAGCAACACACAAACACACAGGTCACAGCCGATGTTTGCCCAGACCCAGACCCAGACCCAGGAGGTGTGCACATGTAGAACTGGAATATTTTAATAGTAAACCAACACTTTTCACACGCTTGGTGTCTGAAAAACAATCTTCTATCACCTCAGGATGACTATTTCCATGGCCACCGAGCTGACTGAAGTCACAGGAAGAGCCTTACAGACAGGAGTGTCCTGTGACGCAGGAGGGGACGCCTGCCACCACTCTGGTACACGGGGCCTGTGGTTCACTCAGCTGCTCCCGCTCCGGAAAAAGCCCTCCCCTTCATGCACAAAGTCAAGTTTATGTATTCAATACCTGTATTCACCAAGCTAAAACCAATCTAGAAAACAACTCAATAAAAGTTCACGCATTTTCATATATACTGCTCACAAAAATTAGAGGTTATTTAAAAATGAGTATGAAGCAACAGAATATCCCCTAATTTTTGTGAGCAGTATAGTTAGTGACAACTCCCTTAAAGGGAACACACACACACACACACACACACACACACAGATCGGGATTACATCTGAGCTGGGCAGGCACTATCATATGAGCACTGCCAGCCCTACTGCTATAAATACTAACTCAACACTCTGCTGTGAAGGCAGACAAAGCACTGGACACGGGCTGTCACTGGCCTGCGGCGCTCCAGCAGGGAGGGGCACCACGTGGGGAACCCATGTCCCACACCCAGTACAGACAGGAGTGTCACAAGATAAGTCACGAAATTCACAAGTCACTACTCCAGTAATTAAAGAAAAAAACCCGGTACCTTGTAAGAAAAGATCTGGCTTTCGATCACAGTATCTAGATCAACGCAGAAAGTCAAGGACCAACACAAACTAACACCACAGTGAGCCAAGGCTATTTGGGGTCTAGTTCCTTCCAAGAAACACTGAGGCTGAGTAACTGCCAAATCTCTACATAAACATGCTAATTGTAAGCAAGTTCTCCAGAAACCTTTGGCATTTTTCTCCTGAGTTTTAAGAACACATCTTGATGTTGGCGGAGACTACCGAGGCTCAGGAGCAGACGTGAGCACATGTGCACAGTGGAGACCCCTGCTCGCAGCAGAGAGGACCCAGACCGGGCGCGTGCCACCTGGAACCCAGGACGGCAAGGCTGGGCTGAAGCGAGACACACACACGTAAGGAAGGAGAGAAAGGAGAAGCAGCAGAACTACTTTCAGTCAGTGTAAGAGTTACGGCTAAACCATAATGAAACCGAGCAAAGATGTCAGACACAGAAAGTGCAAACAGCACACTCAAACACTGTATGTGGATTAAAAACAGAAAAAGCCACAAAACTATTTCCATTATATTTCAGTGCTGTTTGCTCCTTATCTATCTCTCTTCCTTCTCTGAGGGGCTCCTGGGGCCAGACATCTAGCAGATGCTCAGGGAAACGCAAGCTCCAAATTCCTTCAAGATCTGCCTTGAGCCAGTGATGAACAATTATCAGGATCAACATAAAAAGTGGCATTCTACTAATAAAATGCTTGATTACCAAGAGAAAAAGCTCAGTCCCGCAGATCATGCAGGATCTCCCTAAACACCTTGAGATCACTGGTTCCACCACAGAGCCCCACAGGAATGAGGGCGCAGGAGTCCAGCAGACACTGGGTCTCCGCCCACGGCACAGGAAAGCCCGTCTCCTGGGTCCCGAAGACGCTGCAGAGAGCGGGGAACACGGGCTGAGAAGGCCTGAGCGACACTGCACTGCAGACTTGCACCTCCTGTTCATTTTTACTCTTCATAGCTGATGAAATACAATACCCTAAAGCAGGCGTCCCCAAACTACGGCCCGTGGGCCACATGCGGCCCCCTGAGGCCATTTATTCGGCCCCCTGCCGCACTTCCGAAAGGGGCACCTCTTTCACTGGTGGTCAGTGAGAGGAGCACTGTATGTGGTGGCCCTCCAACGGTCTGAGGGACAGTGAACTGGCCCCCTGTGTAAAAAGTTTGGGGACCCCTGCCCTAAAGGAATCATTAAGGAAAAACCACCCACCTGTATGCTAAAACAAAGTGACCGCACTAAAGGACTTCCGAAAGACACAGCGTCACTGCCCACTGATCTTCCTAACAACGCACAACACTCCTGAAACTGGTTTCTAGTAACACGCAAACAAGACCTGTTTCTTCAGGGCTGTAGAGACAAGCATCTTAAAGCTTACAGGTGAAAGGAGAACACAGGTGCATCTCACCACTGCAAAGACTGGGCTACTTCTGAGGCACTCAGGAATTCTACTTCTCGGCAGCACAGACCCTGAGCGAGAGCCAGAGCAAGGCACCCCTCTGCTCAGTGCACTGCCTGCCAACACACAAGGTTTCCAGAGACACGAGGGCGCCTTGCACCCCTCTGCTCAGTGCACTGCCTGCCAATATACAAGGCACCCCCTCTGCTCAGCGCACTGCCTGCCAATACACGAGGTTTCCAGAGACAGGAGGGCGCCTTACTAGTAAATGCGAGGACCATTTAGAACATCTCCTCCTTACCTGGTCACTACGACTGTTACTCAAACTCGGGATGGCCACCCTATCTCTTCCCCCACGCACGGCACCGCCTCCTATGAAGGACGGAGACCACAGAGAGGCTGGCCCACAGCACGGGGCCACCTGCGCGATCCGCCCCCACTACAAAGCCCCACTGCCACTGTCACCATCACTGTCCCCGGCTAGTTCTGTGTCGTTCTTCTCTGAGAGGAACACGCTGAGGGGAAATCCCAGTGCACTGAAGGTCGCTGCCACAGAGCGTGGCCAGTACACCGGGAAGAGGCCGGTTGCTGTCACCTGAGCTGCATTCACTACTGCTGTGCCCACAGCTTTAACACAAACAAATCCCCGAGTGCCGGGCTCAGGGCGGCCTGAGAGTCCTTTTTAAATAAGCACGCTACACCACAAGACCATGCGAGGCTCTGGCCCATATTCGTAGCACACTGGATTCTCTTCCCTCAAACCTGAAAGGAAACTGCCTGTTAAATGAATTCCAGGGCTTCAGAGATAGGTTTTTCTCTCCGTCATTTGAAAAATTATCATCACGAGTAGAGGGAGGCTTTAGCCTGTGATGTTACATTACTGCCACTGTCCTACCCAGCACAGCACGGTGCCTGAACCACCCAGGTCAGGGCGCACTCTAACGTCCAGTGCCCCACGGCTGAACGGGGGGGGGGGGCGCGAGCCCAGGCACACCGCGTGCCGGGGAGGCTGTGACACGGGTGAGGGCCCCGATCCAGTTCCAGGACGCAGCAGAGACCATGGCAGACGGGGACCCACTCCCCCAACCGCAGTCCACAGAAGACAGCCACCCCGCAGTGACACCTGACCACCTGACACGGAGTGTTTGTTGACAGCAAAGAAAACTAACCTGGACACAGGGCCGAGGCCTCTCTGAGAAGAGACTTCCACACTGACACCAGGAAGACAGAAAGCGGGGCACAGAGATGACAAGAAAGTGAGGAGGGAGCAGAGACAGGGATGGAGAGGGTGAGCACTTACACGGAGGGGCCTCGGCCAGCTGGCACGCAGGGAGGAACACAGAGAAAGGCGAGGGCAGACGACGTGGGTGAGAGTGCGAGGAAGGCCGAGGGGGACAAGTGGGGAGACAAAGGTCTGGCCGCGGGCAAGAGCACAGCGCAGGCCCAGTGAGGGGGCCTGGCCGCGGGCAAGAGCACAGCGCAGGCCCAGTGAGGGGGCCGGGGACAAGGGCGCGCAGGAGGCAGGGCGCACGGGAGGGAGGGGCGTGCTGCGGTCACTGGGAGCTAACGGGAGACAGCAAGTCTGACAGCTCCTCACCTCTGTGGCAGCAACAATAAAAATGTCAACGATGTGAAGGAGAGGGGGACTGAGATCTCTGCAGCAAGCCCGCCTCACTCTTCCAGAACCCCAGGAGAGGAACGGGGCCCTAAAGAGGCCGAGCGCCTGTCACAGCACCGGAGTCACACGGGCATGCTCTGTCCCAGCCAGACCGGGCGGACAGCTAGCTCCTCTGAAACGTCCCCCGGCCACCACCCCCTTCCACGCGTGCCTCACAACACACTCCTGCTCGTCCCCTAGAGTCAAACACACACGACGACACAAGCCTGCAGACTGCAGACACAACCAGCACGGACACGAAGCACTTCTAACACACTCCCCCTAGCGCTGACCGGTGTCGCTCAGCTGGGAGGTATGGGCAACACTTGCTGCGTGGGCATGTGTGCCCACCCAGGGACAGGCCCACGCAGAAAGGCCCCGACTCACCAGCTTTGCTTGCTGTGCGTTGACTGGATCGCCATACTGGAGGAGAGCTTGGAACTGGTTATTTTTTGTGAATGTGATTATCTTCAATACAGCACCAAACTTAGAAAATATCTGTAAGACAAGAAAACGAAAGCCTTATCCCTCGCATGGGTCACCCCCGGCCCTCAGGGGGCCTCACCCCCTTCCGCACAGTCATCCCCCCCCCCCCGGGGAGCCGTATCCCTTGCACGGTCGCGTCCACCCCCGGCGCACCTGGTGGAGGACGTCCAGGGTCACAGGGTAGTACATGTTGTCGATGATGATCCGGAGCACGGGGCTCTGGGCGGGCGTCACGGCGCTCTCGCTGACCGCAGTCCCGCTGAGCGGGGTGCTCGCTGTCTGCACGGCTGTCACAGCCTGGAGGACGGCCTGGGCACGCTGCAATGAGACAGGGCTTTAGAGCACAGCCCCTGCACCTGTGCCCTGCTCCTTGTGACCCTAGAAGCGCACTTCTCTTCTAAAACACATAGAAGTAAACGTAACCCGTAAACAACCCTTCTGAGCCAGGCTTTGTCTGTGTGGAATTCAAATAGTCCAGCAGCATTTACTTCAACCAACCATCCAGGCTTCAAACCCACGCTGAACAGGCCCAGGTAGGCACTGTCATCTCTGCTCAGAAGAGGAAGGGTTCCCACACTGTCTGGTAATACGGCAGAGGCATACACTGTAATCAAAGCGTTTTAAACAGAAACTTTTAGAGAATAAACTTCAATCTAACATTATTCATTCTATTAAAAAAAGGCAAATGGTAAATGCCAAGAAGGGGATTAATTAACAAGATATTTCATAAATCTTACTGTTATACAATCCTAAAGAAGAATATTTACAATACAGTTTAAGTCTTTTTTCACACTAGTGTAACTTCTGACATCAGAACTTTAGAGGCCCTGGCCGGTTGGCTCAGTGGTAGAACGTTGGCCTGGCGTGCAGAAGTCCCGGGTTTGATTCCCGGCCAGGGCACACAGGAGAAGCGCCCATCTGCTTCTCCACCCCTCCCCCTCTCCGTCCTCTCTGTCTCTCTCTTCCCCTCCTGCAGCGAGGCTCCATTGGAGCAAAGATGGCCCGGGCACTGGGGATGGTTCCTTGGCCTCTGCCCCAGGCGTTAGAGTGGCTGTGGTCGCGACAGAGCGACGCCCCGGAGGGGCAGAGCGTCGCCCCTGGTGGGCGTGCCGGGTGGATCCCAGTCGGGCGCATGCGGGAGTCTGTCTGACTGTCTATCCCCGTTTCCAGCTTCAGAAAAAATACAAAAAAACCCCACAAAACATAAGAACTTTAGAGCAAAGTTGATGGACCACGGTGCGCAGCCGTTCCGTTCTCCGGAGCACGTCGGATAGAACGAGGACACATGCCGCTCGTGCTACAGCATCTAGTGCAGTCGGAGGGGAGACGCACTCGACATGTGACGAGTGAGACACCACCAGCCACCAGGACAGCGAGCACTGGAGCAATTTCTTCATTGCTGAGACTTGAAAGTGTGAAAAAATGTACATACAGAATTGAAGAAATACAGTATTTTTCAGGAATCTGTCACCTAAATCATATGCTAACTGCTCCAAAACGACTTCCTTCACTACTGCTATCGTGCTGCTGTTCCTATCATTACTGCACGAAGTCACTGATAAGAAAATCATTTCTTTCTGCCTTATCTAGGGTCAAAAGACCATTATAAAAAGAAGTCACTGTTAATGTGGCTGACGGATGCCCCCACACTGCTCTCAAGTTAAAGCCACTGCCCGGAGGGACGCGGGCACGGGGCGGAGCGCAGTGGGACGGGAAGAGGAAGCCGAACAGAGGAGAATCAGGACACAGGAGATCCAGGGACGGGACGCCACGGCAGGGCTGGCTTTGGCAGCACGCATACTAAAATTAGACCCAGAGATTAGCATGGCTGCTTCCCAAAGGTGACACGCAAATTTGTAAAGTGTTAACATTTTTTTAAGGTGTCAGCTAACTCTATGGTGGCGATCGTTGCGCAATATGTAAGTGTATCAACTCACCACGTTGTCCACCTTACCCAGTGCCACGTGTCAGCCCCAGCTCAGGGAAGCCGAGGGGACGGCCCCTGCACTGGAGCACCTGACGGGCTCACACCCAGTGCCACGTGTCAGTCCAGCTCAGGGAAGCCGAGGGGAACGGCCCCTGCACTGGAGCACCTGACGGGCTCACACCCAGTGGCCCTCAGAGACCACGTGCTCACCTAGCCAAACCTCAGCATCTAAGCGCCGGGCAAGACGGCCTAGGAACCTGCTAGCTAAAGTGACAATTCAAACCCAAACGTCTGAACCAGACAGTATTTAATAAAGACACACAGTTAAAAAGAATATGTTAGAGCAATGTTATTAAATGTTTAAATATAAGGTTAAGCCCTCACTTAACATCCTTGATTGGTTATGAGTTTAGGCAAATGACATTAACAAAACCAATTTCACCAACAGGCTACCTAATATGAACATGAGTTAAGGTCCTATGACATCTCATCAACATGTGTAACAAAAGACGTTATCCGAGGACCTGCTGCATTTACCAATATATATTTACAGTTTCTACACAGATCATACCAGTGTTATGTTTTTTGTCAGTTCACATGTCCCTGCACACAGTACATGAAATTATAACAAGTATGGAGAACACTTAACTCCTGCCATTTCCTCGAATGGACTGTCTTTTTGCACAGAAATCACATGATCATGGGATGCTTCCCAAATGGTACAGAAGGCTCAATACACCCTGTCCCTGTCCCTCCCCCTCCCTCACCACTATCACCTGGGTGTCCCTCCAGAGACCATCTACACACAGAGCGCACACGGACCATCCATCCCGGACAGGACTGTGGGCTTGCAGCTCTTCCACTCACGTATCTCGAGGACCATTCGCTGTTCTCCACCTTCTGTTAGCTTAGTCATGTCCACTCTTAAACTTCTTATTGAAACATTACATATACACAGAAAAGAACACGAATTATGAGCGTATGCAGCTCAGTAAAGGACCAGAGACCCATCACCGGTGCAGTGACGACCTCGGGAACAGAACACGTCCGTCTACAGAAGGAACGCTGCGCTGTCTCCAGCTACCTCACTGGGACACAGGACAGTGTTCTGCGCTGGTCTGGCTTCTTTCGGGAACGTTATTTTTATGTACCATCATGTTTTGCTGGTACCAGTTGCTCATTCTTTCTTTCTGCCAGACACTACATTAATCAGCAGTGAATCCACCATGACACACTAGCTCCTGCTGATGTCTGGTGTGCCGCGTGGGCGAGTCCACAGCGTGCGGTCAACCTCCTAACACACGTGTTCTGATGCACAGACACCAGAACATCCGTGTGAGGTTGTCTCCGTCAGGTGATGAGAAGTTTACTCAGTGAAAGAATATGTGGACGCTCAGTTTCAGTAAATATTTCAATTTTTTACAGATGATTCTACCACTTTATGTTCCCATCATTCATAAATGCGAGTTGAAACTTCTCTACGTTGTTACCAACATAACAAGGGTGTTACCTGTCTTAACTTGAGCCATCTACAGTAAAAGGTAGTAACTCACTGGGATTTAATTTGTATTGAAAGTTCCTGACACAAACCTAACCCACTCTGTGAGTTGGAGGGTGGCCCTGGAGGAAAGGACCAGGGGAGACCTGAAGCTGTCTAGACACTGGCCGTGTCAGGGAAGGGGGGGAAGGCCCCACTCTTCCTGGCAGGAGGGACGGCACAGACACAATGGCTTCGAGACTGAAACTCAGGGAGAGCGCGCCCGCCCGCTCAGAGGTGTAAGCAAACAGGGCAGGCCAACTGGAGGGCAGAAACAGTGGCCTCTCAGAAGAGGGTGGCGGCAGGGGTGACCTGGCCACCTGGGCAGTTTCTTGAGAAACACAGGCAGACGGACCCGAGGAGGGAGGGACGCAGGCGGCCCAGTAAGGGAGCCACATAGCCAAACAGCCACGAGGGCTGCGTCTGAGCCACTGACCGCAGCAGGAAAGAGGGAGTGGCCCACGAGGTGTCAGCAAGACTGAGCTGACTGGACCCAGTGGTCTGAGGGAGGGTTCTGGAAGGATGCATGAATGATACATCCATTTGTTTCTCTTCTACTATCAAACCATATTAAAATGCTACTGCATGAGTACAAAGTGGAATAAACACAAACACTGGAGAGAGGGAAGGTCACTATTAGTAGAGAGTAATGTTTATCATTCCTAGAACACAGAAAACAAACAGACCAGTGGACAGACCAATGGACAGAAAGCCCAGTGAACACACAGCAAACAGAGTTTGCACGGTAACAGCCACAGGAATTGGGGAAGAAACTGCCAGTTACCCAGGTGAGGAAGAGGGTGAATAGAAGGGTTAACAGAAAGTCAAACAGCTAAGCCCCCACACAACAAAAACCTCCCTTAAAGGAACCAGAAATGCCAAAGGGAGTATGTTGGTCTAAAGCAGGGGTAGTCAACCTTTTTATATCTACTGCCCACTTTTGTATCTCTGTTAGTAGCAAAATTTTCTAACCGCCCACCCGTTCCACAGTAATGGTGATATATAAAGTAGGGAAGTCACTTTACTTTATAAAATTTATAAAGCCGAGTTACATCAAGTTAAAGCACATAATAATAATTACTTATCAAGTACTTTATGTCAGATTTTCGCTAAGTTTGGCAGAATAAATCTTTATAAAACAACTTTCTATAGTTAAATCTATCTTTTTATATACTTTGGTTGCTCTGCTACCGCCCACCATGAAAGCTGGAACGCCCTCTAGTGGGCGGGAGGAACCAGGATGACTACCACTGGTCTAGAGTCAAGACCACTTTGTCGCCTGACCGAGCGGTGGCGCAGCGGATAGAGCGTCAGACTGGAACGCGGAGGACCCGGGTTCAAGACCCCGAGGTCGCTGGCTTGAGTGCAGGCTCATCTGGCTTGAGCAAGGCTCACCAGTTTGAGCCCAAGGTCACTGGCTTGAGCACGGGCTCACTCGCTCTGCTGTAGCCCTCTGGTCAAGGCACATATGAGAAAGCAATCTATGAACAACTAAGGTGCAGCAATAAAGAATTGATGCTTCTCATCTCTCTCCCTTCCTGTCTGTTCCTGTCTCTCTCTTTCTCTTTCTCTCTCTCTCTCTCTCACACACACACCACTTTGTCATGTGACGGGACCCAGCTCAGCACCCACCTCCTCACTACTTCACTCGAGAGAACCACACAAGTCCAGTGAAACGCACGGTACACTCTGAAATCGGAAAGGACAAGGTAACTGGGTAAGAGCTTTACTGCCTAACCACTTTGAAGTCTGTTACTCAAACGTCACTTCCTGAGGGGGCTTTCAATGGGTAACCTCCTTAAAATTGTAAATCCCAACCCTCTACAGATGCCTATCTACTGCTGTCTTTATTCTTTATCTCTTTATTCTTTACATGTTCCTTCCATCTGAATCTTTTAAAATGAGAATATAGTGACAAATAACTTCACTGAAATTACTAAGATCTAAAACAAAACTGGGACATTAAATGCGATATTAAATTCCACATGAGTAAAGAATGTATTTCCTCATGATAAATTCTTAGAAGTACAACTTCTGGTTCAAAAGGAATAAAATTACCAATTTTTTTAAAGCTGGAATTGTAGGCTTCTCTTTTAGAAAAAAGTTACAAAAGCTTAATTTTCATAAACGATTAAAATGATCTGAAGTCACTTTTTATGAAGGTTAAAATCTGTAAGGAATTATTTTTCATTAATGTCAAGACAAAAAGCCAAATATAGTTTAGATTTTACTGAAACAGAAAACAATAATTATCCTAAAACTGTATTAAAAGAGCTAAAGTTTTTACATCATTACTGCAGACTATGTATTTAGGTCTAAAACCATTCTTACACTATTTAAAAAGCTACATTAATTTTAAATATCTTCTATATCAAATTTTTTTAAAAAATCAATACAATCATGCATTCTCAATTCTTAACATTGCCTACCCGGCCCCAAAACCATGAACACATCTTCAGTAGGCATTTTTCCATTAAAAAGTCAGCGTATAAAAAGTCAAAGGCATTGAATTTTAACTCAAGTCCAAACAGCAGAGTTGTATAAACAGCTTATGTTATTAATAGCGATTTCTTCCTCATAAACGGCTTCTATACAAAAACCTTAACTTGCAACAAGAAAAACGTTTTGACCAAAGATCTTAAAAACATTGAGGCCCTGGCCGGTTGGCTCAGTGGTAGAGCGTCGGTCTGGCATGCAGAAGTCCCAGGTTCGATTCCCGGCCAGGGCACACAGGAGAAGCGCCCATCTGCTTCTCCACCCCTCCCCCTCTCCTTCCTCTCTGTCTCTCTCTTCCCCTCCCGCAGCCGAGGCTCCATTGGAGCAAAGATGGCCCGGGCGCTGGGGATGGCTCCTTGGCCTCTGCCCCAGGCGCTAGAGTGGCTCTGGTCGCAACAGAGCGACGCCCCGGAGGGGCAGAGCATCGCCCCCTGGTGGGCGTGCCGGGTGGATCCCGGTCGGGCGCATGCGGGAGTCTGTCTGACTGTCTCTCCCCGTTTCCAGCTTCAGAAAAATACAAAAAAAAAAAAAAAAAAAAAAAAAAAAAACATTGAAAAAAATACCATTTCACTAATTTATCCAAGTATTATTTTAAAATATGAAGAAACCACATATACCTTTTGTAATAAAATGCCATTAACACTTAGGGACATACTGCAAGAAAACACCTTGAAAATAAGAAAATGCCCATATACACAACTACGGCACATGGGTAGGACCGTTTGCCCGCGCGCCAATGCGCACCTGGTTCAGCGTGTTGTCCGTCTTCAGCTCTTTGTGGTTCGAGTACTGGATGTAGATCGGCTGGTTACGAAGATGGGGCGTTACCGCCGAGTAGTAATTGACCATAGTAACGGCGGCTTCCTCTGTGGCTAGTTCCAAAAATGCCTGAAAATGTAAACGCAAAAATGTTATTACTATGAATTAAACCCAAATAAATGTTACTGCCTGTCTAGTCCACTCGGCTGACTGGAAGGGTCTGTGGAGAACACAACCCCGAGGGTGCAGGTGCTCTAACAAGCAGAGCCCGAACCCCGCTGAGGGCAGGAACCCCGCAGAGGACGGGAACCCCGCCGAGGGCCGGCCCCGGGGGGGGGGGGGGGGGAGCTCAGGTACGGAGCTCCGGTCTGGAGCCTTCCCGCTCGTTCTCCAGACCACAGTGCACCTCCCGGCGAAACCAGAGGAGACAAACCCAAACGTATCTAGCAGCAGAATCCTACCGTTCCCGGACTAGAGACAAGACCTCAGAGTAATTTCTAGCGCAGCATACCAGAGACCAGGTTATAACAGAGATCAGGTTAGAAATTAAATGTCACATTAGTTAACATTTATATTTAAGAGAATGTTAAATTTCATGTTTTTCAAAATGGCATTAGAATCATAAAACAAAACTTGATGTTTAATACACCTGGGCCCTGCTACGATGGACACATCAGTCACTGAAGAAATACAGGGACTATGACTCGTTTCTGCTAATGCTATCGGTGAGTCTTTCCCTGGAGTGAGTGTCCCTTCTGCCTCCCAACGTTAGAGGGCAGAGCCACAGGAAAATGCAGACTGCACCCGTGTGTCCCGTCTCAGTCAGCGTCCCCGCACAGACTCACAGGACCAGCGGAGACCTCCAGCGAGTCGCCCTCCGGTTCCCAGGCGCGGTCCCCACCGCCCGCAGAGCAGACTTCCCCACGGCCCACCTCGCTGTGCTTTAGTGGGAGCAGCGCCCCCACACCTGCTGCAGTCTGGGGCCTAACACACTGCAAGACCTCAAGGGACCCTACCTGGTTTTTCCCTTTCAGCATGAGGATGTTGGTCACCTTGCCGAAAGGTAAGCCCAAAGCAATCACTTCCGTTTCTGTCACTTCCCCGGGCAGCTTACGGATGTGAAGAACACGGGAAGAAGCACCATCCATTTTATCTTCCCCTTTAAATTTCTTACTGTCATTACCATTGGCTGAAAGACATTAGAAAACCGTCTCCGTTATATTAATTTTCCTTACCTGTATTAAAAAACACAAAGCAATATTCATAAAAGAACTTAAAAACACAGCTGCGTATACTTGACTAATTCCTAAATATGTAAAGAAACCAAGAAAATCCTACACATCAATTAATTAAGATGACCACTGGGAAAATGTTCCTGAATAGTATATGTAAAAAGCAGTAAGTGATAAAGCAAAAATATTAAAATGTAATTTCATAAACTGTTCAGTGACTAAGGAACATCACTGCCTGCAATTTATTCACACTGCAGATTAATAGAAATTTTTTAAAACAAGAAAAATTGGAGTTAGCAAAAGTTGGGATTATAATTTCACCTGGAAAATTATCAATTGTTCAATTTGGGAAATATACTCAAAAATGGGAGTAAAGACAGCAATGCTGCCAAGTAACTATGGAGTCAGTCCTCACTGTGCTGCCCGCACAGGAGCCTCTGCTGCCTCAGCACTGCCACCTGGTCTACCTTCCTCAGCGAGTGCTCGACTTCCGTCCACGACTGATTCCGAAAGACCGGCTGTAACATGATTTGGTCGTAAGCTGAGTAGGCTATATGTACAGTACTGTGAAATGATGTTATAAAAATCTTTGTCATATTTTATCATAATTTTTTCATTACTGTTATATATCATAATTTTCTTCGTTCATTTTATGCCATTTGTATCATCTCTACACCATTTTGTTTCTTATTTTTACATTCGTCAGGTTTAAAACACTGCATTCCCAGTGCAACTGGTTTAATATTTGCCAAGACAATTTCCTCTTGGTAGACATCTTGGGAGGGGTTTGATGAGAAATATCCAAGACACAAAACACAAATTGCTGTACCGAGTCTGGGATAACAGTCGAAATGGTGCACGTGGAGATGGTAGTGCTGCCGGAAGCTGGTCCACACTGTCGTACACCCAGCTGGGCAATGCTTGCGCTGCCAGACGCAGAGCAGTCGTGGCTAGCGATTGTGGTCGTCAAGTCAAATGGTCGTAAGTTGCATAAGTCGTAAGTCGACCAATACTTGTAAATGGCTTCTCGCCTTCAACATCTACACACTATACGTCACTTACGGACTTCACAACCTCATCACCTGAAGCTTCACAGTAACTAGAATGAAGGATCCTTGTCCACTGAGAAGCACACATGTATACTCTCTCTTCTCTCTCTATATATAGATATATAGATATAGATATCTATATCTATATATCTTTATATATCTGGTCTACTGGAAAGTTCTGTCCGTTTTTGGAATAAAACAAAATACAAATTTTTCTTACCGTCAATAAACTTTATTAAATAATATAATTGCCATTATTATTAATGATTTCTTGCCAGCATGAGGGCAATTTGTATATCCCATTTAAAAAAATTTTTTTTTTCTTTTTTTTGTATTTTTCTGAAGTTGGAAACAGGGAGGCAGTCAGACAGACTTCCACATGCGCCTGACTGGGATCCACCCGGCATGCCCACCAGGGGGCGATGCTCTGCCCATCTGGGGCGTTGCTCCCTTGCAGCTGGAGCCATTCTAGCACCTGAGGCAGAGGCCACAGAGCCATCCTCAGCGCCCAGGGCCAACTTTGCTCCAATGGAGCCTTGGCTGTGGGAGGGGAAGAGAGAGAGAGGAAGGAGAGGGGGAGGGGTGGAGAAGCAGATGGGCGCTTCTCCTGTGTGCCCTGGCCGGGAATCAAACCTGGGACTCCTCCACGCCAAGCTGATGCTCTACCACTGAGCCAACTGGCCAGGGCCGAAAAATGTTTTACGTTTTGATGCGAAAATTTGAACGAGTGCTTGTTTGATATCTTCTTCATTTTTGAATTTTTGCCCTTCAAAAAATTTTGTAAGGACAAAAACAAGTGATAATAGGAGGGTGCTAAGTCCGGGGAATATGGTGGATGAAAAGAATTTCCCAGCCTAGTTCTGCAATTTTTTGACGAGTCCCCAAAGCAGCAGGTGGCCTGGCATTATCATGATGCAGTATGATGTTCTTCCTATTGAACATCGCCGGCCTCTTTTCTTGGACTGCTGTCTTTAAATTATCCAGTTGCTGACAATACTTCTCCGAATTGAGCTTTTCGTTTGGTTTTAAAAACTCATAATGTATTGGTCCTCGAATGTCCCACCATATACACAACATTCTCTTCTTCAGAGTCAAATTTGGTTTAGAGGTGGAAGGGCTAGGTTTTCCGGGTTCACAATATGCCCTTTTCCTTACGATGTTTTCGTAGGTAATCCACTTTTCATCCCCAGTTATCATCCGGTTCAAGAAGGGCTCGATTTTGTTCTAAGCAAGCAGAGATGTGCATATGACAACTTGATCATCCAAATTCTTCTGACTTAATTCACGTGGTACCCATCTTGAATATTTCCACACCAATCCTATCTTCCGAATATGGTCCAAAACGGTTTGCTGAGCTGAATTTAGCCTTTCCGCGATCGCCGATGTTGTCAGAAAAGAATCTTGCTCCAACATGGTCTTAACAACATCGTCATCGATCAAAGATGGTTGCCGAGAACGTGGCTTATCAGAAAGGCCGAAATCACCTGTTTCGAATTTTTCGAACCATCTTCTGCATGTCCTATCAGAAACTGTACCTTTACCAAACACTTTCAATAAATTTCTACATGCTTCTGTAGCATTTCTTTCTTGTTGAAATTAGTATACAATACAGTGGCGTAAATGAACTTTATCAGTAGCCATGGGTACACTATCGCTTCACACATAAGGCTAACGTGAATCAACTTTGTTTTAGTTTATTTGCTACGTCAGTATGTATACATTAAGTAATAAAAATAGAGAGGCACACATGCGCCAAATAAACATGTGCTTACGTGTCGAAACTAGTGATAGAAACGGAGAGAACTTTCCGGTAGACCTGATACACACACACACACACACACACACACACACACATCTTGTTGTAGGTAGTTTATACTTTCTATAATGTTCAACATTATCTTTAAACAATATTATATATAACACACCGAACAAATTATAAAACCCTCAGATCATCTTGAGCTGTTAAGTGTCCATAACCCACACCCACGTCGACAGTTTAAACAGTGCCGAGCATGAAGAACGTGGTGACATTGCTCCAGGCTCTGGGGAAGAGCAGTGAGAGGGACCCCTGAGAACCTGTGGCCCCTTCAGTCTCATGAGAAGAGGTCAGGCAGCTGGCACGTGACCCACGTGTCTTACAGGGACAAGTGCGATGAAGAAGGAACCGGGTGATGCGGTGACAAGTGCCGTGGAGAGGACTAGAAGACGACGGTGGTGCGGCAGTGACTTCCCTGGGTGATCAGAGAATCCAGCTCAAAGAGAACATGTGAACTCACTTGATAAGTTACTTGTCAAATAATACTTAAGCCATATTTTACTCGAAGAGTTTCACTCAGCTTTATATACGTGAACAAGTAGTCAGTGCATTAAAAACTACCCTTTGGCGGGCTTTGTAGAGCTAGAAGACAGTCCTCTGGCTTCTGAATAGATTGCCACCAAATCTTGCTGGCTACGCTCCTCCCCCAGAAACACGAGAAACTATAGGACACTCCCCTCACCCTTTCCCAGCTAAGGAAGATTTATGCGTGCAGCGGCCCGAACTGATCGGAAAGGAGGAGCTGAATATTCTGTTCTGTGGCATTTTATCTAACAGAAACATCAATGGGTCTGTTAACTGAAAATGTAAATTAAGCAGGGTGTCAAAAAACTATCTACATGGTAAAACATAATGGGCATACAAAAGCACCTTTTTCTCATGCTTCCTGGCAGAGCCGTTGGAGTGCAGGGTCCTGCCAGCCTGTGTTTTTTTCATGCAGTTGTTTGAATAATGAGAACAAATACTTCATAACCCAACCCAGAGCCTCAGGAGTTCAGGTGATGGTATCAGGGCTCTCAAAATAGCACATTTAAGTTTTTCCTATTTATCTGTCCTTTTCCTTCTGGGAAAGGACCAAAAAAGTCACAGTCAATATACTACTGGCACTGTACATATGGGGGTGTGTGTGTGTGACAACTTTCTCTTTTCAAATGATGTTTAGAATATGGTCCCCAAAGGCACACGGATGCCTAACCCTCTTAGTGGAATGCAGTACTAAACAATGGTGGTGAGAGGTAAAATGGAGGAGTACAGAGAAAGATAGATATTTTTGGCAAAGAAGATAAATAACCCTTTTTTTTTGTTGTTTTGTTTTTTGAGAAATATAGACAAGATGCTACTTTTCTTCTGCATCTGAGTTATCAGATATTTACCCAAGACAAAGTTTCTAGTAACATTAACTTTTCTCACTTCTAAATTTTTTTTCCTTTGACATAAAAAGATTAGTAGGCAAAAACTTCTGGACAGGAACAGGCTGTTGAGATAGATGCTGCTGGTAACAGAACTCTAGAGTGAAGTCATGAGAATCAGCATTCTGGATAAAACTGATACAAAAATGAAACCCTGTTCTGTGTGCACTAACCATACAAGCACTCCTGTGAGAATGTCTGTAAAAGTCCTGTTTTAAGATTCCTGAATAACAATGGCATATTTTTTCCAGGCAAGCATAATCACTGACTTTTAAAGGCTTTTTATGCTCTTATAAGCAACAGCATTTGAATTAAGGCCTGTTAAGACCTTAATTCTGACATCTTTGTATGTCAGAAAAAAAAATCTTAAAACTCAATGTTTCCTCTGTGCATAAAGGTAAAGTAAGTTCAATGCATGTAAATTTCTTATGTTAAAATAAGACTTTAAGGAATTTTACTCCATTGCTACAAAGACACTGGATTCATTCTTTAAAGTACACTAAGTACCATTTCTAAGCATACTTTCAAAAAGTAATAGACTATTCTTTCTTTTCAACAAAAACAAATCTCCTTTTCCACTTATTCCCTTTGTTATAATGGGACAATATTATCCATCAGCATAAAAGATTCTAACTAAACTCTTAATACTTCTTCCAAATTACAAATTAGTCCACTTCCAAATCACAGATGTTCTGATTTCTTTTTGTGACAGAGACAGAGAGAGGGACAGACAGGGAGAGACAGGAAGGAAGAGAGATGAGAAGCATCAATTCTTCATTGCAGCTCCTTAGTTATTCATTGATTACTTTATCATATCTGCCTTGACTGGGGGCTATAGCAGAGCCAGTGACTCCTTGCTCAAGCCAGTGACCTTAGAGCAGGGGTCCCCAAACTTTTTACACAGGGGGCCAGCTCACTGTCCCTCAGACCGTTGGAGGGCCGGACTATAAAAAAAACTATGAACAAATCCCTATGCACACTGCACATATCTTATTTTAAAGTAAAAAAACAAAACGGGAACAAATACAATATTTAAAATAAAGAATAAATTTAAATCAACAAACTGACCAGTATTTCAATGGGAACTATGGGCCTGCTTTTGGCTAATGAGATGCTCAATGTGCTCCTCTCACTGACCACCAATGAAAGAGGTGCCCCTTCCGGAAGTGCGGCGGGGGCCGGATAAATGGCCTCAGAGGGCCGCATGCGGCCCACGGGCCGTAGTTTGGGGACCCCTGCCTTAGAGTTTCAAACCTGGGTCCTTTGTGTACCAGTATGACACACTATCCACTGAGCCACTGCCTGATTTCTTAATATAGTACACCATTTCCTCCATATTGAAACTCTAAAATGCAGGATCTCTATGATCTCCAGATTATTGTAGATTACTGTCCTCCCTAAGTATAGTAGTAAACCATTGCCACTACCGTACAAAATACAAATGGAACAAAAGTCTTTTCTAAACTGTAAATCTGGTAAAGTCCAAGCTCCTCAGCAGAACAAATCAAATCCTTGACCTGGACCACTGGCCACAAGGACTCACTTGCAGTCTTTCCCCTTCACTATTTTATATTCCAGGAAGATCAACAGTGAATAGCTGATGGTTCCCAGAGGCAGCCTACTGTTTCAATCAAATTTTGGATTTATTTTACAACTTTGTTCACGGATACAGAACACATCCATCAGCACAGAAGATCGCTTGCACATCCTTCCTGTTAATGCCCAACCACTGTTTAGTTTTCCACACTAACGATTGATTATCTGCTCTTGAACTCTGTCGAATGAAACCACACCACAGGCTCTCCTGTCTGGCCTCTTTGGCTTCCTGTTATGTTTATTCATGTTCACTTGTGTAGCTGCATGTAGTGACAGTCAGCCTTCTGTTACCAATGAGCGGTGGTCCACTGTGTGACCATGCCACAATGGACAGATCCAGCTTCTTGGTGGCAGATATTGGGGTTATTTCAAGTACGGGGCCATTACAAATCAAGGTGTTTACACATACACGTGTACAAGTCATGCAATGCACACATATGGACAAAGACCTAGATGTGAAAGCACTGAGTCAGAGAGTAAGTTTATCTTCACTATAGGAACCTGCCAAACTCTGTTCTAAGGTTATTTTACACCCTCGCCAGCAATGGAGAATAGTTCCAATTGCTCCACATCCTCACCAACATCTGGCGTTACCACTGTTTAATTTTAGCCTAGATTCTAGTTGGTTTGAAACAGTATCTTATAGTGGTTATAACCTGTGTTCTTCTGATGACGAGTACACCTTTTCATGTGCATACAGGCCACCTGACATGCCTTCTGCCGTCTACTTTTAAAAACCAGGCTGCTTGTCCTCACTGACACGGGAGAGGGCTTCCTCTTGAGTACAAGACCTCAGCGAGACACGTGCTGGCACGTCACGTGTTTCCCCAGTCGGTGCCTTAACTGTGTCTTTTGATGAAAAGTGAACTCTAGTTAATAAACAGTTAGTGGGTTTTTTGTGTCTTCTCTAAAGAAATTTTCATTAACCCCAAGGTTGAGAATATGTGATTTTTTAAATAGCTTTATATATTTAGATTTTAGGTTTAGGTATATAATTCATATCATTTTTTGTACAACATGAAGGTTTGGGTTTTTCTATTTTTTCATATGTGTATTCAACTGTTCTGACACCACTTGTTGAAAAGACTTCTGTCCCATTTCATGACCAAGGCACGTTTTTTTTCAGACTGTTTTTAGTTATTCTAGGTTCTTTTTTATTTCCACATAAATTTTAGAACCAACTCAATTTCGATGTAAAAGCCGTTTGACTTGACTGATTTGTAGATACAATCCCATGCCAACTTAAAGAAAAATGACCACCGTAGCACTTTGAGCCGTCTGTTCACGATCGTGTCTCTGTCTCCTAGGTCTTTAGCTGGTCTCGGCCATGTCTTAAAATTATTGGTGCAGACATCATGCACATATTTTGTTAAAATTTATTCCTTGATATTCTGATGTTTCTATAAATAGATTTTTAAAATTTCCATTTTCTAATAATTTGCTAATATCAAGAAAAATTTTGTTTTTGTATACTGAACTTGTGTCCTGTAGCTACTCTAAATTCACTTATTAGTCCCTTTGGGGTTCCTATTTTAAGAATCACACTGACCATAAAGACAGTTTACTTCTTCCTTTACAATCTTCATGCTTTTTCTTTATTTTACTGGCCTGAATATAAAAGCAAAAAACTAAAAAAAAAAGTTGAAAACGGATACCCTTTCTCCATTCCTCAGATTAAAAAAGAAAAATTCAGTATTTCACCATTAAAAATAGAATTTGTTGCCTTCGCAAGATGGTTCGGTTGGTTAGAGCATCATCCCAAAGCTGAGATGCTGCCAGTTCAACCCCCCATTAGAGCACATACAGGAACGGACTGACGTTCCTCTCTCCAAGAAAATCAACAAAATATCTTTTAAAAATGTAAAAAAAGAATAGAATTTGTTGTAGGCTGTAGGTAGACTGTATCAACCTTGTATATCTCACTAGCTTACTGAGATCTTCGTCATCAATGAGTCCATATTCTTGTCAAAGTTTATCTGCTTCTGCCGACAGAAGTTCTACTCCCTTTATTCTTTGATTGTGACCAACAGCTCATTTTAGATTGCTACCCTACAGTCCTGGGGTAAGCTTCCGTCAGTCATTGTGTGCTATCTCATAAAATGTTATATATGACTTGCTTACATTTGTTAAGGATGTCTGCATTTATGTTAATAAAACATTAGAATGAAATCTTCATTTCCTATCTGTTAGGTATTGTTACAGTGGCTTCATAAAGTTAATTAGGACATATCCCTTTCCCTATTTTCTAAAAGTATATTGAAGATGGTGATCATTTCTCAAAGTTTCATCAAATTCAGCAGTGAAACCACCTGTCTCTGTGCGTTTATTAAAAATTCAATTTTTATAATAGATACAGAACTAATCTATATCTGTTATGGAATGACACATTATGTCAGTTCTGGTAAATTAGATTTATAAGAGAACTTGTCTGTTTCATCTAATTTGTTTGGCATTGGCATTACCACAGATTATATATTTCCTTATACAATGTGTATGACCTCTAGTGATATCTCTACTCCCAATATTGGTAATTTATATACTTTCTTTCCTTGGTGAGTTTTAAACCTTTCTTTTTACTAATGTGGGTACTTTCTAATACAGGTAGATAGGTATCTATTATAGGTTTAGACCAGCCTTTTCTCTTATGCACTTCTTGGGTTACAAACAAGTTTTAATATATTTTCATTTTCATTCATTGGGTTGCAAACAAAATTTTAACATATTTTCATTTTCATTTGGTCAGAAATGTGACTTTGTATCTTCTTTGATTCATGTGTTGTTCAATCTCTAAATATTTAGTCATTTCCTAGATTTCTCACTGTTTTTAATTTGTATTAAAATTCTCTAAAATCAGGTACTATATAAACTTTCAGTCATTTAAAATTTTTTGAGAGCTACTCATGTCCTTATTTATGGCCTATATATACGTACACTTGAAAATTCATACTATGTGAATAAAAAAATGTTTCCGTGTGTTTACAAAATCAGTTTCACACCACTGATCATATTCAGTAAATTATTCCATATAATTTTTACTAACTGAACTGTCAGAAATGTGTGCGCACTGAGGTATAGGTACAGGCCAACCTCAGAGATAACGTGGGTCCAGCTCCAGGACCCCCCGTAGAGCGAGTCTCACAATGAGCCAGGAGTGCACCCAGATGACTCATCAGGTTTAGATGGTGGAGGGCCTTCCCCTCGTGTGTTACAGGTGAGCACCTGCGAAGCCCAGGACAGAGGCGCGTCTGCGCACACAGGCGGTGGCTGCCTGGGGAAGCCGCCTGGTCCAGCTCTCACCGCCCTCTGGTCCCCAACACACTCCACTCCTCCCACAGCAACTCAGGACGGAGTTCAGAAAAAAGGAACCTCGGGTCCTCAGTAAAAATGTAAAACTGCAGGGTTCTACAGCAGACTAAATCCATCACCATCATCACCAGATTAAAATTTTGGTCTGTCAGTCATAAAACTAAGGTCTCAAAATCCGTCATGTTTATTTATAGACATAACAAACAATTTGTTTCAGAAATACATAATTTAATCTCCTAACTATGGAGATTTAAAAAATCACATCTTAAATTTCCAACTAGATAACAGTAAAAAATCAATTCAAAGAATTAAAATGTTATAACAAAGTAAAAAAGGTTGAAAGCAGAACAAAGACAACTATGGAGATGACATTTTGGGTTTAAAGTGTGGGCTTTATGAGTTGTGAACTAGAAAATTAAGTCATTTATAGTATACAACACAAAAGCTAAAAAATATATAAAAAAGGTGAGAGGGAACCTGTAACATGAAAGAAAAAAAAGACACTTTCTGATTTAAAAAAGCAATCAGACTATAGTGTATATATATCACAGATGTTGCATCACACATACAGTATACACACACACACATATACCTATAATAGTATAATTCCTCTAAAATGGGTCAACAGAAAGTATTTAAAAATAAAGGCTATTCCAATAAAAGACTAAATTCTAGTTTTTAACCTCCTGCTCTATGAATTTACAGCAAATAATGGCAGATTGTTAAAGAGAGGGAAGACTTACCTGTCACCACCATGCTGCTCATGTTCGAGTTTGGACTACTGAGGACACTACCTGAGAGTAGTTCGTCAGATCCTCTCTACAAAACAAAACCAACAGAAGACAGCTTTAAAGTTAAAAATATTCATCTGAAAGTCTTCACTTATCTATAACTTTTCAAACACTAACAAAGCGTCAGGTGTCACACTACTGGGAATAGTGAAAAATTTTAATCCCTAAAATAAAGACTTGACTCAAATACGGACCTCGCGCCCTCTCCCCACAGAGCCAACAGTCCAAAGACAACAAGTAGGAAAAAGACGAGGTTCCACAATCGAGAGCTTTGCAGAACTGCGTCAGGTCTTCATAAAACACCCAGCGCCACTACAGCCGGACTTCTACAAACGGTCTGAATCCTCAGAACCCACAGCACTTAATTCACCCAGACAACACAGGTCTTTAGAAAATCAGAACTTCATACTGGTGAGCTGGACTACTTATCTTCATCATCATCATTAAAACGATGAGGTATATACTTCAGTGGCTAGAACACTAAAAGCAAAAACTACGGAATGAAAATTTTCTTTCTGCCTATATATACAGACTGAACCATGCCTTTAAGTCCTTTAGAGCAGTGGTCCCCAACCGCCGGGCCGCAGAAAAAGAATAAATAACTTACACTATTTCCGTTTTATTATATTTAAGTCTGAATGATGTTTTATTTTTAAAAAATGACCAGATTCTCTCTGTTACATCCGTCTAAGACTCACTCTTGACGCTTGTCTCGGTCATGTGATACATTTATTTGTCCCACCCTAAAGGCTGGTCAGTGAAAATATTTTCTGATATTAAACAGGTCCGTGATTCAAAAAAGGTTGGGGACTACTGCTTTAGAGAAATGATAATAAATTCATATGTTCTCAGAAATGCATTTATTCAAACAAGCCAATGTTGTTTTTGCTATTCTAATATGTATTTACAAAAAAATATGTAAGTAGACTAGTACTAAAATAGCTAAATCAACTGTTTTGTCTATTCTAAGTAGGTATGTATTTACATACATGGGTATTAATTATTTTAAATCACTACAATACAAACTGATTTAAACCACCACAAGTACAAAGAAGCTGCATGCAACCATCAAAAAATTTTTAAATGTATGAGATATTTTATCAAAGCATTTCAGAATGTCCAAAACAATACAAATTAACCACAGACTTTATGCTATTTTGTGTTCAAACTCATAAATTGTATTATAACAAATATTAAGATGGTTAACAAATGGTCATGTCCCTAACTGTTTTACAAGGTTCTACCTCCTCAAATGCTTAGAGAAATAAATACAAGCACAAGAGAAATTAATTATTATAGCAAGCCCTACTAACACCATATATGCAACATGCTTAATTTCTCATCAGGTATGGAAGATTCAGCATGGCCGAATTTTACACAATGGACGTGATGAACACCTGGTGGTTCTCAACGTGTGGCCCCTAGACAAGCAACAGACCTGGACGCAAGCCATGGTCTCAGCTCTACTCCAGACAGACGAAATGAAAGCTGAGGTCAGACCAGAGCGTCAGCAAGCCTTCCTTCCAGTTGCTTCTGATGACACTCAACTTCAGGGATCTCTGACATACACTATGTATTAACAACAAAACTGTTCACTAGTGTTCTTTTCTTAGAGAAGAAAGTTTTAGGTTTACAATAAAATACAAAGGAACAGAGTTTCCATAAAACCTGAACACCCACATATACAAAGCCTTCCACATTATCAATACTCTCTATTAGAGAAGTGTATTTATCATGAAGATGAACTACTGCATGGCCAGACCATAATCACCCCAAGTCCATGATCCACCTAAGGGTTCCCTCTTAATGTGCACTGACTGGTTTTGGACAAACATACGATATGTCCATGATTATAACAGATCAAGTTTTCCACTCCCCTAAAAATCTCTGACCTCTGCTTATACACCCCCACCCGGCAGCCACGGCCTTTCTGTCCCCACAGTTCTGCCTTTTCCAGACGTCCTATATAGACACTGTAGCTGGAATCATACGCTACGTAGCCTTCTCGAATTGGCTTTTCATTTAGTAACATGCACTAAGGTTTCCCCACGCCCTTTCATAGCTTGATAGCTCATTTTGTTCTAATGCTGAAAAATATTCCATTGTCTGTATACACCCGTTTATCCATTCACTCACTAAAGGAAATCTTGATTCTCTACAAGTTTTTGGCAATTATGAATAAAGTCTCCATCAACATCCATGTGCAGACTTCTTGTGCATCTAAGGTTTCAGCTCCTTTGGGTCAATACCAAGGAGCGTGGCTGTCGGACAAGGTGAAGATCTGTGCGGTTCTGTGAGAACTGCGGAACTGTTAGTTCCCCAGGAAACGCCTGGGGGCGTCTGCTGGCCCCACCCTCGTTGGCACCTAGGGCTGACAGTGCTCCCAATCCTGGCTCTCCTGACGGGCTGTGCAGTGGCACCACCGCTTTAACTGGCACTTCCCTGCTGACATATGAGGAGGAACATCCTTACACATGACTATTTGTCATCAGTACATCTTCTTTGGTGAGGTGTCTGTTAAGGTCTTTGGTTCATTTTTAAAACAGGCTGCTTTCTTATTGTTGACTTTTAAGAGATCTTTGTATATTTTGGATATCTCCCAGTCCAGCTTGTCTTATTTTCGTTCTATTGTCTTTCACAGAGCAGAACTTTTGATTGTATTGAAATCCAACTTCTCAATTATTTTTCATGGACTGTGTCTTTGGTGTTGAAAATAAAAAAGCTTCACCACACCCAAGGTCATCTAGACTTTCTCCTGTTTGTTTGTTTTGTGCACGAGAAGGAGGGGGAAGGAGAGGGGAAGAAAGGGAGAGACAGACAGACAGGAAGGGAGATGAGAGGCATTAACTCTTAGTTGTGGCACCTTAGCTGTTCATTAATTGCTTTCTCACATGTGCCTTGACTGGGGGCTCCAACTGAGCCCATGACCCCTTGCTCAAGTCAGGGACCTTTGGGTTCTAGCCAGCGACCATGTGGTCACATCTATGATCCCACAATCAAGCTGGTGAGCCCGCACTCAAGCCAGTGACCTTGGGGTCTCGAACCTGGGCCCTCAGTGTCCCAAGTCAACACTCTATCCACTGTGCCACTACCTGGTGTGGAATTCTCCTATGTTGTCTTCTAAAAGTTTTCTAATTTTGCATTTTACATTTAGGTCTATGATATATTTTGAGTAAATCTTTGTGATAGGTGAATATGTCTAGACCAGTGGTCAGCAAACTCATTCATTAGTCAACAGAGCCAAATATCAACAGTACAACGATTGAAATTTCTTTTGAGAGCCAAATTTTTTAAACTTAAACTATATAGGCAGGTACATTCCTTATCGAGGCAGCTCCCACACGTGGAATGTTGTGAAAGAGCCTCACTCAAGGGGCCCGCAAGCCGGAGCTTGCCGATCACTGTTCTAGACTCATCTGTTAGCATGTGGAGGTCCAACTGTCCCAGGACCATTTGTTGAAGAGCCCGTCTTTGCTCCAGTGTACAAACTAAGCTGACTGTGTCTACCAGGGCTCTATCTGGGCTCTCTCTGCCCTGTCCCATTGGACCTCTTCAGCTATACTCTCTCCTGTCTCGATTACTACAGCTTCCTAGTCAGTGGGGCAACACCAGTCCTCCGACTTGGTTCTCCTTCAAGACTGTGTTGGCTCTTCTGGGTCTTTTGTCTCCACGTAAACTTTAGAACTGCTTTACTGACAGCCATAAATAGTTAGAATCCTGATTGGGAGTACACTGAATCTATGGATCAAGCTGGGAAGAACTGACATCTTGACAATACTGAGTCTTCCAATCCATGAACATGGAGCATCTACCCATTTATTTGATCTTTAGTTTCATTTATCAGTTTTGTAGCTTCCCCATGTATATCTTTTATATATTTTGTTAGATTTATCCCTACATATTTCAGGTGTAATGTAAATGGTATTTTGTTTTTTATTTCAAATTAAGTTTGTTCATTGTTGATATGCAGGACAATAACTTTGTATCCTCTACCTTGCAGTATCATTTATTAGCTCCAAGAGGTATTTCTGTCACTAATTTCGATTTTCTAGTCTCTCTCCAGTCATCTGTAAATGACAGTTGAACATCTTCCTTCTCAATATGCACACTCATTATCTCCCTTTCTTGCTTACTGCATCGGCAAGGACTTCCAGGAGGATGCTGAAAAGAAGTCATGAGAGTGAACATCCTTGTCATGTATCAATATTTAAGCTTAGTGACAAAGCATTGGATTTCTCAACATTAAGTATGAACTTAGCTATAGTTCTTTTAAAATATTTTTTATCAAGTTGAGGAAATCCCCCTCTATTATCATAAATGGGTGTTGGATGCTGTCAAACACTTTTTCTCCTTCTAATGATATAATCATGTGGGTTTTTTTTTCACTTTTAGTTTGTTGATGGGATGGATTAACCTAGTTTTCTTTGTTTTCATGACAAGTAGAGCATTAGGTATGTAGATTAAGAGGGCTCTGCAGTTCAGTTTCTCCCCACTGTGTAATTGGTAAGTTATTTAACTATTCTAAGCCTTAACTTCCTCACCTGTACCACAGGGCTGGCATCTGCATCCCAGTCCTTGGGATTCAAGGTGATAAAACAAGCCCCCCTTAGAGACATGTGGGTTCTGTTCCAGACCACCACAATAAAGGAAGGAGTATAGCAATGAGTCACACACATTTTTTTGTTTCCCCATGCAAAAAAAAGTTATAGTTATACTATATCGCAACCTATTAAGTATACAACAGCATTGTGTCTAAAAATACAATATACAGACCTTAATTTTAAGATATTGCTAAAAATGCTAACCATCATTGGAGCCTTCCTTCAGCACCTACTGCTGGCCCCTGAAGGCTGGGGTGACTGCGGCAATTTCTTAACATAGACAATGCAGTCTGTCACATCGATCCACTCTTCCTTTCACCTGGACACTTAAGAGGCACTCGCTGTAAGGTTAAGTGGCCTAACTTCAATAATATTCTGTGTCAGGGACACAGACAGGGAGCGAGATGGAGGAACAGCTGCTTGGTGGGACAGTCAGAACACACAACATTTATCAATGAAGTTCATCACCTTACATGGGTGTGGTTTGTGCTCCTCCAAAACCATTACAACAATAACATTAAAACTCCCTGTTCACAGATCACCATAACAAATATAATGAGAAAGTTTGTAAGAGACACCAAGCGAGCAGATGCTGCTGGGTAAAGGGTGCTGAACGACTTGCTCTGCACAGGGCTGCCACAAAACTTCAATTTGTAAAAGGCGCAATTATCTGTGAGGCACAGTAAAGCAAAATGCAATACAGTGAGGTCTGACTGTGCACAGGCTATGATTACCAGCAAAGTGCCTGGCTCACATCGATAGCATTCACTGTAATATCCCCAAGTGTCAACCAAGTATGGGGTCCATGCACAACTACTGAATAAAAAAGTGAATGAATGATGATTACTATTAACTGCCTTAGTTCTCAATAAACATTTTGACTCCTCTAGCTCTCAAAAGCATTATTTGCCCTCTTTTAAAACATGTATTATCAGCTCATTCTTCAGATGTTTGCTTACTTCTAAGTCAAAATCCTTCCACCCTAGTGAATTCACAAGTAATTCTAAAGATGGAAGGTGGGGAATTTCAGGTCTACTGCAACATGAAGAACGCCCATCATTCTGATGTGTGGTGGCACTGTCCTCATCCTTCCTGTAACACCATCTTTAGGGACAGCAAGGTTTGATCCATTTTGTTCATTTTGTACCTGTGGTCTTTCTTTCCTCCCTTAAATGATTTCACACCTGCTGCTCACAAAGTGTCACAGCCTTCATAACTGAGTCAGAATACCAAATTGTTTACAATCTAAGACACTTTCACAAAATTATTAAATATTTTATAAATGTATTATACTATTTTTTATAAAAAGCAACTATGTTTGCCTTTCTGTTGAGTAAAAAACTTACCACTAGTATGTCCAGAAGTGATTCTATAGTACTGATAACGTTAACATTCCCATGCTGATTGAACAATTTTATTCAAAATATCTCAACATTGTTGCCTAACTTGCAAAAGATATCAAGTCAGAGGACACAATGGAGTGGGACAGTGACTGAGGGCTATTCTGCAGCACTAGCTGCTGTAACAAATTACGTTAGTGGCATACACACTTGGAATGACAATCTCTACTATGTATGTATTTTTTTATTCATCTAAGATAAATGTCAATTGATCTTAGATTCAATTAAAAAAGTTAAATGCTAGATGGGTATCGATGTCTCTGATTAAGTCTGGTCACATAAACTCTTCCTCCTGTGTGATAACATCGACCACTTCACCAGAAACCAGCATCTCACAAAAACAACTAGGAAATGCTAATGTAGGAAGACACAATGTGTATGTCAATCAGAGAGACAGAAATGCGTTTTTTAAAGAAAGGATAAGTACAAAAGAACAATTTAAGTGACACTTGGCATTCACTCCGTGACAGAAACGTCTTCCTTTCCTTCTCCAGGTGCTAACTCTCCTGCTCACCCTGAGCTGCGCACTCACGGGGGAGGCACTGTGGCCAGGCAGGCCAGACTGACCACAGAGCTGCCCAGAGACTTCTGCTCAGAGGAGAGGACGCGGCGGAGAGACCCGTGGCTGCAAGCGTCAGGCTCTTGCAGACAGCTGGGTCCTCAGAGACAGGAAGGAGCGGACCCCGCGGTGCTGCCCAGATGACAGGAGGTGACAGGAGGTGACGGCAAACAGAGCGCCCCCTGCCCACTAACTGGCTGCGAAGGCACGCACTCATACCACCAGTGAAAACAGAGCACCAATAAAACCCAAAGTTCATTTTTTTGTAAACAAGATGACAAAACACAGCTGTATCTCCTCAGACTACAGCAGCAAGAGCAGAAGTTTAGAGGTCCTGCAGCAGCAGGACGCAGGACCCAGCCTGGCCAGCAGCCCCATGCGCAGTGGGCCCCGCGGTCCGGGCAGCGCTGTGCGCCCGTGAGCCACCAGCTCCGGGTTTGCTACGCCGCCAGGTTCTGCGCCGCATTCAAGTGGCTTAGTTAGCTCTTCCCCTTAAATACACATACATGCCTGCAAAGTGAAAATGGCACCGCAACTTTACCTCTGTAAGAGCAAAGAAAAGTAGTAAAACTAGATGTTCACCTACTATAATACACAAGCAAAACATACCTTTCTCATGGGTTACAGACAAGTGCAAAAAGAGAAAACTGAATTTCTCTATTTATGACCTAAATATGTAAGGACTTTTTAAATTGTAACACAAGAAAATTAACCATAAAAATACTGATAAATGTGGCAAAGAAACCTCTATGAAAAAAAACTTTATTGCCACAGATGAAAACTTAAAGGCTATGATTAGGCACTGACGTCCAACAGTTACCATGAAAGACATTCAGAGTAACGAGGGGAAACTACAATGGGTGATAAAGAATGGGAACACTGTACAAACAACTAGGATGGCGGAGAAAACCTATGGCCAGGGGAAAACTCCCCACAAAAAAAATTAATTAACTTCTTCATTAAACACAACATAAAAAAGTGATAGGGCAAGCTACAAACTAGAAGATATATCAGCAACCGTATTACATAAAAATACAAAGGAAGTTTAACTCAAACTTTATTAAGCAAAGATACAAATAGGTAATTTCATAGAATTTCAGAAAAGAAACACTATTGGCCAAAAATATATAAGTTGGAAGAGAAAAAAACGATGTAGCACCTCATTAATAATTAGAGAAACAGATGATACTAAAAACCAGGTTGGCAAAATTAAGAACTTTAGCACTGTGCTGGCGGAGATTGGTTTGAAATGATCACTAAAATTTCCTTTACTATTCTCATTAGAAAGGAGGAAAAAGTGTACAGCTAACCCCTGAACAATCAGGGGGCAGTCAAGGGCACTAACCCCCATGCAGCCAAAAATCCATGTATAACTTTTCACTCCCCGAACGTATGCGCTGTCCGCTGGTGTGCACAGGAGACTGGTTCCAAACTCTCCAAGAACAGCACTATCTGCAGATGGTCGACACAGATCAGCGCACACAGTCGGCTCTCTCTGCGTCAGCACTCAATCACGGTCAGAAACAGCACAGGGACCGACTGAAAAAACCCACATATAAATGGACTGGCACAGTCCAAACCCATTATTCAAGGGTCAACTGTATTACTCCATTCACACACTTTCATAGATCTTGAAAGTTTAATAATCAAGTTTTAAAAATAAAAAAAACTGATAAATTTGAAAAAGACACAAAGAAATGTAACAATATTCCATGCTCACAGATTGAAAGCATTAATATTGCTTAAACACCCGTACTACCCAAAGAAATCTACAGATTCAGTGAAATACCTATCAGAATTCCAATGGTATTTTTCACAGAAATAGAACAATCTTAAAACTTGTATCGAACCACAGAGGACTCCAAAGAGCCAAAGCAATCTTGAGAAAGAACAAAGCTAGAGGCACCATACATCCCGATTTCTGATTACATTACAAAGCTACAGTAATCAAAACAGTATGATACTGGAATAAAAACAGATACATAGGTCTATGGAAGAGAATAGAGTCCAGAAATAAACCCACGTATATGTGGTCAATTAATCTACCACAAAGGAGGCGAGAATATACAACGAAAAAAGTTTATTCAATAAATGGTGCTGGGAAAACTGGTCAGCCACATGCAAAAATAGGAAACTTGACCACTATTTTCCACCATACACAAAAATCAATTCAAAATAGATTAAAGACTTAAATTTAAGGCCCAAATCCATAAAACTAGAAAAAAAAACATGGATGGTAAGTTCCTTGGCACTTGACTTAGCAATGATTTTCTAGATTCAACACCAAAAGCAAACATAAATGAGGAGGACTACACATACTAAAAAGCTTCTGCACAGCAAAGGAAAGCACCAAGATGAAAAGACAACCTCAGGAATGAGATAAAAGATTTGCAAATTATACCTAATAAAAAGTTACTACCCAAAACATACAAAATACACAATTCAGAAAAAAATCCAATCAGAAAAGGACCGAGAACTGAGCCGAGATTTTTACAAAGACAACATGCAGAGACGGCCCACAGGCACACGGAGAGAGACGATCAACATCACCCATCCTCAGGGAAATGCCAATCAAAACCACACAAGGCATCACTTCACACTGGTCAGAATGGCTGTTTTCAAAAAGAGAAGAAACTGCAAGTGCTGATGAGGATATGGAGAAAACACCCTTATGCAGCCAGTGGAAATGTAAACTGGTACAGCAAATATGGAAAAGTGTGGTGGTTGCTCAAAGTTATTAACGTACAATTAATTATATAATCCCACAATAACATTTCTGGGTCTTTAGTCAAAGGAAATGAAGTCACTATCTCAAAAAGATATCGTTCGGCACGCCCATGCTCACTGCATTATTTTCAATAGCCAAGATACGAAAACAATCTAAATGTCCTCCAGCAGATAAGGAAAATGCAACACACACACAAACACAGAAATATTATCCAGCCATAAAAAGAAATCCTGCTGCTGTGAAAACATGGATGGGCCTCGAGGGCACTATGCTCAGCAGAGACAGTCAGGGAGACAAATACCGCGTGACCTCACATGTATGTGAGCACGAAAGAAAAAGAGAACTTAGAGCAACAGAGAACAGATCCGGGTGGCAGAGGCTGAGACAACAGACTGACACCAGTCAGAGAGCACGGGGTGGGGCTGGAGGACACAGGTAAAGGGATGAAGCAAAGAAAGACACACCCCAGCCTGACCTGTGGTGGCGCAGTGGATAAAGCATCAACCTGGAAACGCTGAGGTTGCCAGTTCAAAACCCTGGGCTTGCCTGGGTCAAGGCACATATGGGAGCTGATGCTTCC
Source organism: Saccopteryx leptura (assembly GCF_036850995.1). NCBI lineage: Eukaryota > Metazoa > Chordata > Mammalia > Chiroptera > Emballonuridae > Saccopteryx > Saccopteryx leptura. The sequence goes on from NC_089513.1 coordinate 77,989,520, forward strand.
TGCTCCTCCTCCCCCTTCTCTCTCTCTCTCTCTAATGAATAAATAAAAAAATCTTAAAAAAAAAAAAGAAAGAAAAACACACCCTGAGGACAGAGACCCCAGTGTGGGGGATCGCAGGAGAGGAAGTGGGGGCGTGGGGTAGTGATGGAGGGAGAGTGACTTGGGGTGGCGAACACACATGCAACACACAGGCGATGGATTGTAGAGTTGTGCACCTGAAATCTAATTTTATTAACCAGTGTCACCCCAGCAAGTTAGAAGGGGGGGCAGGGTATGGAGGGAAGGGCAGGATGGGACAAATGGGGGAAGGTGATCAAAAGGTACAAACCTGCGGTTACAAGACACGAGATCTATTTAATTAACAAAATACTGTAAACACAAGAAAGATATTTAAAAAATAAAAGTTCTGCGGATGTAACGTATAGCACGGTAACTACAGCTAATAGTACTGCATTGTTTATATGAAAGTTGATAGTAAATCTTAAAAGCTCTGAAAAAAAATTTTTAGCTTGTATGGTGATGGATGTTGACTAAACTTGTTAATATACTGTATATATTTATAGCAAATCATGGTTGTATACCTGGAATTAACATGTTATACGTCAAGTACGTCTCAATAAAAAAAGAAAGAACTCTAGAAGTTAATATTTATTGCCAAAGGTATCTGGTCTTTCTTAACCTTGAATGCATTTGTGTGTGTGTGTGTGTGTGTGTGTGTGTGTGTGTCAGAGAGAGAGAGAGAGGGACAGACAGGACAGGGAGAAAGAGAGATGCAAAGCACCAATTCTTCATTGCAGCACTTTCACTGTTCACTGATTGCTTTATTATATGTTCCTTGACCGAGGGGCTACAGCAGAGCGAGTGACCCCTTGCTCAAGCCAGCAACCTTGGGCTTAAGCCAGTGACCATGGGGTCATGTTTATGATCCCACGTTCAAACCAGCAACCCTGCACTCAAGCCAGCAACCTCGAGATTTCAAACCTGGGTCCTCTATGTCCCAGTCCAACACTCTATCCACTGTGCCACTGCCTGGTCAGGCTCTTTAATGCATTTTTAAACAAGAAAGGAAATGAGTTTAGGATCTAAAGTGGACAAACAGTAATAATAAAATAAATCTAGTATGGGCAGAAAAGATAAAACCAAAAATTAGTGAATTATTGAAACAAAAAAAATAGTTGGTTCTTTAAAAAGACAACTAAAATAATGTCTCTGAAAAAAGAGAAAATGAAGAAAATACAAGCGATCAATATCAGTAATAAAAAAGGAGAACAGTCAAAACGCTACCTGAGTTCTGAGAAATCTGAAACTAAGCAAAACATAACTTTCCAGGAAAGCACTGAACAACTAAGTGAAGCCAACTTTGGAAGGAACGAAACTGTCTGTCAAAGCAGTGTTTCCCTTACAGCTGTGTAAGGGAAAAGGACAGAAAACACATGCCATGCTGATTAGCTCTGATAAAATTACTACAGCTAGTGCTCGACTTACGACCACAACTGGTTCCGACAGACCGCGTAAGCTGAGTAGGCTATATGTACACGCAGTGGTCCCCAACCTTTTTTGGGCCACGGACCGGTTTAATGTCAGGAGATATTTTCACAGATGGGCCTTTAGGGTGGGACGGATAAATGTATCACGTGGCAAGAGTGAGTCTTAGACGGATGTAATAGAGGGAATCTGGTAATTTTTTAAAAATAAAACATCATTCAGACTTAAATATAAATAAAACAGAAATAATGTAAGTTATTTATTTTTTCTCTACGGACCGGTACCAAATGGCCCACGGACCGGTACTGGTCCGCGGCCCGGGGGTTAGGGACCAATGATGTACAATACTATGAAATGATGTTATAAAAATCTTTAAGTCATATTTTATCATAATTTTCTTTCATTATTATTATATATCATAATTTCCTTTGTTCATTTTATGCCATTTGTATCATCTCTACACCATTTTGTTTCTTACTTTTACATTCGTCAGGTTTAAGTAAAACACTGCATTACCAGTGCAACTGGTTTAATATTTGCAAAGACAATTTCCTCTTGGTGGACATCTTGGGAGGGGTTTGATGAAAAATATCCAAGACACAAAACACAAATCGCTGCACCGAGTCTGGGATAACAGTTGAAATGGTGCACGTGGAGACGGTAGTGCTGCCGGAAGCTGGTCTGCAGGGCCGTATGCCCAGCTGGGCAATGCTTGAGCTGCCAGACGTGGAGCAGTTGTGGCTAGCGATTGTGGTTGTCAAGTCGAATAGTCTTAAGTTGCATAGGTCATAAGTTGGTCAATATTTGTAGTGACTTATTTTCCTTTTTGCCTAAATCATTTTGTTCTCTGCATTAAACATGTTTTTTTATAATTAGAGAAAATATCAAGGGGAAAGAGGAAATTTCTTCAAAGAAATGTTATAGTTTTATGCCACTGAACTCAAACACTGCCATATTATTTTACTGATAATGCAAATATTCCCCCAATTAACTTAGAATTTAAGTGCAACTATAAATCAAAACCCAGTCTTCAAAGAATTTAGCCATGTGACCTTAAATTCAGTATACAGTAAAGAGAATGCCAAGACAAGTTTAAAGAACAAGGTTGTGAAGTTTACAAGATTCTAAGACTTACTGTGATCTACAACTAAATGAGGATGCCATGCACTCCACAGGGACAGACAGACAATGAACACAGGACAGAGCGCAGATACGGGCCCTGCATGTACGGACACACCTGACAACGGACACCTGCAGACCCGTGGGAAACACAGACGACTCGGGACTGACGTCACACAGCCAGCCTTTACCCTCCACCACAGAAAACTTCAGTCCCGAGCAGACTGAGGCCCTACGTGTGAAAACCAAAATTTTAAAAATGTTCAAAATAAAATCCACAAGTCTATAAATTTTCAGTTAAAGAAATATTTCTTAAAACTAAAACATACATGTGATGTTAAAATTTTCAACTTCTAGTCATCAATGTAAAAAAGCCACAGACAGGCCCTGGACAGTGGCACAGTGGATCGAGTGATGTCCCAGAGCACCAGGTCACCCCTGAGGCCACTGGTTCGAGCCCCAGTCAGGGAACATATGAAAAGCACTAATAAATAAATAAACAAATGCCACAGACAGGAAGTAGTCATCTGTAGCATGTATAGCTAACAAAGTTTTAGTATCCACAATATGTAAAAACTCCTAGAAACCAGTACGAAAAAGATAAAAACTACCTTAAAAAGAAATTGGATATAGACCGTATGAAAAGGCATTCAGCAAAGAAACATGAATGTCCAATTAAGAAATTACATCATTGATACTCAGAGAATTTAAATTAAAACAAGATTCCAACAGACGTACATGTACATATTAACGAGCTCAACAATGCCAATTAGCAGAGAGGATGTATAGAAACAGGGATCCCCGTGCACTGTTAATGGAGTATAAAATAGCACAACCTTAGGAAAGCAACATGCCAATATCCAATCAACTTGAAAGTAGACACAAACCTCTAGTCCAGCAAATTCTACTTGTGGAGAAACTCTAAGTCTTAACATATATTGAAATATGCACAAGAATGCTTCTAGCCACAGTTTGTAACAGGAAAAGATAAACAACTTGTATTTGTCAGAAGGATGTTCATATAACTATGTTTTATGACGAGCAAAATCAATGAATTATAGCTAAACATAAACTTAGGTTAAGAAAGAACTGAAAAAGAGGAAATTATAGAAAACACACAGCCTCATAGTACACATATATTGTTTAAACACACAGAACTAAGCTATTTGGCCCTGGAAGGTTGGCACAGCCTGTGGAAGTCCTGGGTCCGATTCCCAGTCAGGGCACACAGGAGAAGCAATCATCTGTTTCTCCACTCTTCCCCCTCCCCCTCCTCCTTCTTCTTCCTTCCCTCCCTCCCTCCCTCTGCCTCTTCCCCTTCTGCAGCAGCCATGGCTCAAGTGGTTTGAGAAAGTCGGCCGCTGATGGCTCCATGGCATCGCCTCAGGAGCTAGAATAGCTTAGTTGCCTAACAGGGTCCCCAAATGGGCAAAGCATTGCCGGGTAGGAGGCTTGCCCAGTGGATCCCAATTGGGGCGCATGTGAGTCTATCCTCTGCCTCTCAATAATAAAACAACAAAAAACTATATATTGCTTAAGATAAGGAAATATATAAATACACGTAGTGAAAGTACAGAAAATTTCACTGAAAAAGCAAACACCAAATTAAGATAGTGCTCACTTGGGGTGGGAAGTGAGGAGGAAGTATATGCAGGGCCTTATGCACTGAAATGTTTCTGTCCCCCCGAATTCCTACGGGGAAGCCCTAAACCCTACAGAGGGGACTGCGGGAGGCGATCGGGGTTAGAAGAGATCCAGGGCCCTACCCGGAGTCCATTTCTACTTCTACAGGTTCAGAGGAAGCTCCCAGTTTCTCTGACACCATTACATTGAGCTCACTTGGTGTCCTATTCTTTCTTTATTTTTTTGGCTGACTTCTTTTGGATTATCCATCTTTAATTTTAATCATCCTGCCCCCAAATATTTTAGAAGTTAAACACTCTATGCCTATTTTTACTGTGCCCACCCTTATAACTTTAAACCGTAAATTTATCTGATCTCTTTGGACTGAGAACTCTTACCCTCCAGAATGGTTCTGTCCAAGACAAGGGAATGGGGCAACATACGTCATCTTACAAAACTTACTGCAGCCGTCAGTTAAAAAAGTTAGAAAGAAGAGGTGAAACAAACACTTATTTAACTCAAAATACTATTATTTCAATGTGTAATGAATATGAAAATGACCTTCTTACTGCCACGCTTCAGAAACCCACGCGCACTCTCCATGCAGACCGGGCACCTGTCGGCTCGGCGAGCACAGAGCAGTGGCTGGCCACCCGACAGACGGCCCGGCTCCAGACCACACTTGGACTCCAGTCAGTCTGCCACTGAGGTGGCGCTAAAATTTAGTATTTTTACGTCTATTCCTTTAAACTCCAAATCAACCACTGCTGTTACTTCCTCATATGTACAATGGTAAATAAACTGACCCTCAGGCTCACCAGCTTCCTGGTGAACACCATTTCTCCAACCTCAACCTCCTTTCTGGAGTCCCTGGCCTTCTTCCTCCAGTGGGTCTGTTACAGATGTCCTCACCTGCCCTTTCTGGAGAGGGCAGAAATGGGAGGGTTTCTGAAAATGTCATTATTTTGCTCTTCTCCTCAACAGTAACTGAGCTGACTCTGCGGTAAGGGTGGATGGTTTCTCTCCACACTTTGAAGAGACACCTGTACTATTTTCACCATCTGTTTGGAGGCCCATGTTGCTAGAGAAGCACTTTGCCTTTCCAGGTCTCGACTGTCTTGGGAACTGCCTTTTCCTCGGGCTGCAGGAGAGATCTTCTCTGTGTCTTTGGAGTTCTGCCTTTTTCCTGTGACGTGTCTAGGTTTCCCCGTGCCTCCGAAATCTAAGACGTCATATAACTCACCAGTACTGGACAATCATCAGTCTTGAGCTTTTTTTGTATTTTGCTTCTCTGCAATCTTTATCTCTTTCTGGAACTCCAATTAGATATTCGTTAGAATTTATCCTGCTTTCCTCCGTATCTTTTAACCTTTCTATTTTCTTCTCTTTATTGCTCTGTGCTAAATTCTAAGTGATTTTTATTTTTTTAATTCACTAATTCTCTCTTTACTGCTATCTGACCAACTATTTTTAACCTGTACTCCGGACTCCCTTAAAAATTTATTTATCAGCCTGACCTGTGGTGGCGCAGTGGATAAAGCGTCGACCTGGAAATGCTGAGGTTGCCGGTTCGAAACCCTGGGCTTGCCTGGTCAAGGCACATATGGGAGTTGATGCTTCCAGCTCCTCCCCCCTTCTCTCTCTGTCTCTCCTCTCTCTCTCTCTCTCTCTCTGTCTTTCCCTCTCCTCTCTAAAATGAATAAATAAAAAATAAATAAAAAATTTGAAAAAAAAAATTTATTTATCATATTTGGCTGGCATTGAAATGCTCCTTCCACATCAGATTTACAGTAAAAAACTGTAATAACCATCATCATTTAAGTGCTTGTGTGCCGTTCTGTGCCAAATCTTTTATGGAGTATTTTACCTAATCTTCAAAATTACCTTTGAAATAGGTCCTATTATGCCCATTTCAAAATCTGCAGAACTGAAACTTAGAGGTTATCTGGTCAGTATGACAGAGACCAAACCCTAATCTGTTCCTTACAAATCACCCAATTTTGAGACAAAATCTCCATTGAAAAACATTCTCCTCCACCATCAACAATGCTCATTTGTTAGATAGAACATTGCAGTTCCATCGTGTGAAGTTGAAGTAACTGTAAGAGGCACATCTTCGTAGACAGCCTTGAAGAACAATGCTCATTTGTTAGATAGAACATTGCAGTTCTATCATGTGAAGTTGAAGTAACTGTAGACAGCCCTGAAGAACATCGATGGACAGATGTTTGTTGAAGAGACTGTGCCGTGCACCAACAAGGTGAGGAAAAGCTGTTACAAAAAATATTCTTGACAACACCATCTCCCACATATGTACACACAAAAGTTAATAAATAAAATAATACAAAATCAAGGATGTCTTCTAATGGAAAAAGATATCATTACTTACAAAATACAAACAGAGAGAGCATCAGATACTCTCTAGAGTTGAGACCATGGGTAGTCAACCTTTTTATACCTACCGCCCACTTCTGTATCTGTTAGTAGTAAAATTTTCTAACCGCCCACTCTCTCCACAGTAATGGTGATTTATAAAGTAGGGAAGTAACTTTACTTTATAAAATTTATAAAGCAGTTACAGCAAGTTAAAGCATATAATAATAATTACTTACCAAGTACTTTATGTCATATTTTCGCTAAGTTTGGCAGAATAAATCTTTATAAAACAAGTTGCTATAGTTAAATCTATCTTTTTATTTATACTTTGGTTGCTCTCCGCTACCGCCCACTAGTGGGCAGTAGGGACAGGGCTGACTACCACTGCTCTAGATCCAACTACCAATTGACAGCTATCTAGAGATTATCACTTCACACCCACTAGAACGCCTGTAATCAAAACAGACTGACAATAACAGGCCCTGGAGAGGATGTGGATGAACAGAAAATCATACCGGCTGCCAGTGGCCATGTAAAGAGGTACAACCACTTTGGAAAATAGTTCGGTTTCTTAAAAGGTTAGATGTGGTGCTACCGTCTGTTCCAGCAGCTCCATAGACCTTTCCCCAGAGAAAGGAGAACAAACGCCCACGTACAGGCTCGGACGGCAACGTTCACAGCAGCTTCACTTGCAGGAACCACCAAGACTGGAATGAACAAACCCTGCCTCGTGCCCACACGACGGAATACTGCTAAGCGACAAAAAGGAGTAGACTATTGATACACAGCATGGGCGAATCCCAAAATAATTGGGCTGAGTGGAATAAGGCATACCAAAAAAAGGTACATACTGTGTGGTTCCATTTATTTAAAAGTCTAGTAAAAGAAAACATCTATAGGGAGAGTACGCACACCAGTGGTTGCTGGAGCAGAGAAAGCAGATTGGAGGGATTTCAAAAGGGCAAAGTGACACTTGGGGAGGTATGTCATTATCCTGGTTAAAGTATCAGTTTCACAGTCTGTACATATATCAAAACATGGATAGTGTATAGTTCACATCAAATATCCCAATAAAGCTATGTTTTTAAAGGCAAGATGTAGGCCAGCACACATGGCACGAATCCACATGTGTAAATAAACACGGATGTTTGTGTAATAACATATGAACTAATAATTTTGTGAAAAAGAAAAAACACTGGAAATATTTTAATATAATTACTTATACCTAAGAAATATGTCTGGAATCAGTGAAAATACTGTGCATTCTGAATTTCTTTTTAACCATTCACATTACTTTCATTTCTTAAAAAATTTATGGAAGTTTAATTACTTGTACAGGGGTGTGATGCCAAAGCAATAGTTCTTAACCAATGTCCTAGAAATTCATTTATGCAACGTGACTAGTTATTCAAACTTTTATGTTAATAATGGGCGGAAAAAAGCTGGCAATCATTTTTATACCACTTTCTAATATCCTCCCCTCAAACGACTACTACAGCACACTGGTGTAACCAGCGAAGCTCGTCCCAACATCCACCCAGCCTCACTTCTCTCGACATCCCAGCCGGGTCCTAAGGTGTTCTTCCTCCCCTCACCCACCACAGGGGGCCACTCGGGTCCTACCATTCATTCCTGCACAAAACGCACTTGCAGAGGACATGTCTGCGTGGTAACCAGTCTCCACATCTTGCGCTCCTGAGCTATTTTCCCATCTCAAATCTTCATCCATCTCAGCTTAGAAAACACCACTGCCAAATATGCCTTCCCCCAAAAAGCTCATCACTTCGCCCCCAATCTACATAATATGAACTGAACAGAAAACCTAAAAATTAAAGCCCGGATGAGTATCTAGTTCACTGTAAAGCAGAGGGCAGAAAACATCAAGTATCTGCAAACGTACTCTGAGGACTACCAGTTATGGATGAAACTTGAAAATTCCAAAAACTATTGTGAGCAGAGAGCATCACCAGACTGAGACCAGACTCACACTTAAAAGAGGAAAATGTCACAACATCCAGCAACTATCGAGTGTACCAAGTTCTCACCTAATGTATTTACTGGGTTCTGGAACTTTCAGCAAAATGTGTAAGGAAACCAATTTTGTCAGACTGATATAAACGAGTTAGGTTCCTAGGGCATTCCATCAGCCTTTTAAAAAAAACGACGTTATTTGAGGACCTGCTGATCTAGGCTTGGAAAATACAGCTACAAGGCAAGGACCAGCCATGACAGGGCAGACAAGCTCGAGAACAGAACACTGGATGTTCATCAGGACGCAGAACGTGCAGGGGGGAGGAAACCAAAGGCCCAAGCAGGAGAACGAAGGTTTAAAGAATGAGTCGTTTTCCTGGAAGAAACACTCCATCTCGAGGAAAAGAGCCCAAACACTCCCTACCGCCGTCCTCCCTTCCTTTAGTAGGAAGACGGGCCAGCTCTGAACTTCTGACCGAAATTGAAGCTAATTGCCTAAACAAGTTTCTTTATAGCGGTCAGGGTTAAATGACTTCGAATGTGGCTTATTATCGGCAAAACTATCTCCGTCTGCGTAAGACAGAACAAGAGTAAAAAAATAAATAAAAATCTCAGATTAATAAAATTAGATTCGGTCAAATCCCGTATCTGCCCATATAAAGCCACCATTTCGCTCAGAGAGTCGGGAGAGTCGGGAGAGCGCGTCCTGTCCCCCAGAAGCCCCGGTGGAAGCTCTCGAGAACTTCCTCCGCACCACCCACCCGACTTCCACGCGCCCTCTCCCAGACTGCTGGCGGGGGGCCCTGAGGCCACACACTCCGGGGTCCCCTTCAAGGAGGGGTCTCTTCCCGGCCGGGTTTCGCTGGTGGCAGCCCCGTGTGCGAAACCTGTGTGACCGTGTCCGGGCCCGACGCTCACAGTGACCCCGGCCAGTTTTCACTAGTCCCATCAAGCCATCCTTTCCTACCTTCACGCCAACTGGAACGTCTGTGACAATCCTGTGGAGAGAAAAGAGGAGGGTCAGCCCCTGGCTCTGGTCGCCCCGGTGCCCCCTGGCCCCGTGCAGGGCCGGCCGCGGCTCGGGAGCCCTCCCCTTCGATGCAGGTGGACACAGGCGACCCTCAGAGGGACCCCCACCCACAGGGCAGTCAGGGAGCCACTGCCCAAAGGGACAAAACAAAAAGCGCCCGCGGGGCCGGTGTTTGGAAACCACAGAGGGGCCGCCCACCCCCAGGCCCTGGGCACAAAGCGGGGGACTCGGGCACAGCGTCCCGCCGCCCGGCCCACGCTCACCTGCGGGCACGCAACTTCCTCGGGAGAAATCACCCAAGTTTTGTCCCCGCCAACTTTTTGTGCCATCGGCGCTCGGGGGGACCGTGTGGTCACAGCGCGCGCCCGGCGCCGGGGTCTGAGACGGGCCCTTCCCACGCGGCGGCGCGTCCGCGCCCCCCGCCCCCACGCGCGCCCCGGCCGTTGAGTGTCGTGCCGTGGGGCTGGGGGAGGGGCGCGGAGGGGGGAGGGGGCCGGCGCGTCGCGGCCTCCGTGCTGCCCGCCGCGCGCTCGCGGCCCCCGGGTCCCCGCGCCCGGACACAGGGTCCCCGCGGCCCCCACGGTCCCCGCCGCCCAACGGCCTTCCCCGCCCGCCGCCCCCGGACGCGACTCCGGCGACAACAAAGGCGGGGACACGCCGCCCCTCCCCCGGCCGCGGCCCCGCGCTCCCGCCGCCCCGCCGTCCGCCCGAGAGGACCGGGGACGGGACCGGGGTGACCCGGGGGGACAGCGGGGACGCCAGGCCGCGCGCGACTCCGGCCTCCGCGCCCCGGCCCCGCGGCCCCCCGGTCGCCGGCCGCGCTCGGGGCCACCCGTCCGCCCGGGGCCCCCCGTGGGGCCCCCCGGTCCCGTCCCCGGTCCCGGCCCGGCCCGGTTGGAGCGCCCGGTGCCCGAGCGGCCGGGGCGGCGGGGGGTGTGTGCGAGGGGGCGGCGGGGACGGGGACCCCACCGGGAGGCCGCGGGGTCGGTCCAGCCCCAGCCCGGGCGCCCCCGCCCGGCGACCCCTCCCGGCCCTGCGGTCCGGCCCGGCCCGGCCCGGCGCCTACCCGTCCATTGCCGAACCGGACAAAGCCTCGCTCCCAGGGACCGAGCCGCGCACCAGCCAGACACACGAGCGGCGACAAAATGGCGGCCGGGCCCGACGGAAATGGCCGAGCGGAGCGGCGGGCGCGCGGGCCGAGCGGCGGAAAGAGCCGAGCGCCGCGCGGGGGAGGGGCGGGCGGGCGCACCTGCGGCGGCGGCGGCGGCGGGGACGTGGCGCGCCCCTCCCCCAGCGCCCGCCCGCCCCTCCCCCAGCGCCCGCCCCACCCCCAGCGCCCGCCCCTCCCCCGCCCGGGCCGCCGCGACCTCGTGGCCCGGCCAGTGCCACCCGGCACCTGCGGGCCCTGCCCGTGCTGACCCTGACCCGGGGCCGGGGCCGCTCCGCCCTGGGACCACCGCCCGCCGGCCGCTCCCTCCCGACACCTGTGCTCCACGCCCGGGGCGCACGTGGCTCCCGCCTCCTGGGGGACCTTCGGGGGCCGGTGGAGGAGAGGGTCACAGCAGCCCGGGGCAGGGGGCGCGCAGGTGCGCCCTGTGCTCCAGGGCGGGAGAGAAGGGGCTCCCCCATGGCCGACCCGGGGCAGGACCACAGCGCACCCCACGCCTCGTCTCTTGGTCCCCAATGGAGTGTTACGTTTGCAGCAGCTGGGACGTTCTTATCAGAGACTCAACCAAGTTTGAAAAGGCAGCCACTTTGGAAAACACGCTCAGTGGGGACTGGTTGGTCTGTACCTTTTCCTTTCGTCCACCTTCACTCGCAACCTGGACACACACACACACACACACACACACACGCATGTCTGACCCAGAGAAATGAGAATTATTCCCTGTCACTCCCCAGTGACACCTCATACTCACTCTGGGTGTTCCTGTGCCCCCTTTAGGCAAGCCACTTAACCCTATGATAACCCTGGTTCATCTAATAAATTATATGAAGATGGACAGACCTTCAAGAGCTCCTTGTCCAAATATTTTGCTACAGAACTCTTCAACACACTTAAAAATTTAGAATTCTTGATTTATCTCAGGGATTGGCAATCCTAAAAAATAAAGCCATTTCCTGCAATGCCTTCCCTTTGCCTTAAACATTGATTTATGATACATAAAGGACCCATATCAGCGCCATTAATAATCACTTTTCACGAATTTGTGGTTTTGTACATGTATTTTCACTCAACAATTAAATATGTAAGCTCCCAAAGGGCAGGAGGGACTCGACCATAATTCTCTGTATTCCCCATATTGACTCAGTCAGTATTGATTGATTGGCCATGGCTTTATCTTGGCAAAGACAAACTGTGCCGTGGGGGGAAGCCCTGTCCTTCCGTGGCGAAAAGAATTATTTGTGTTCACAAAAACACATTTCATTTTCTTTTCTTTTTTCTCCTAATAAAATAGAACACTACAAACAATAGCCAATAGGCTTGCTTATTTCAACCCATCACTTTCTAGAAAAGATGGAAGGTTATTTACAAGTCAAGATACAAACGTCCTACATAAAATACAGTGAAATAAGGAATGAAACAGAAGCAGAGGTTATAATTATGGAGTCCAGAATGAGATGGATGCAGCAGTCTTTATCGCAAAGTCATGTTGATTAAAGACGGGTTCATACTTGAGCGGTTTCCTTGTAGCTGCAGGACATCAGGCATGTACACTAACTTCTCCGGGAACAGGTTTCCTTCACTGGAAATGAAAACAGGATGAAAAATTGGGCCTTCATCCTAAATGTTTGTGAGGTCCAAAAGCACCTCCCAGCCCAGTGAGGGGCCACGGTAAGTCAAGGGCCCTATCATCATCCGTGTTATTTTCATTACCTCTAATTACCCACTTGAAAAAGAAGTGGTCACAGATTGGGCTCTTGGATCTTTAACAGCCAACCATATCCATATAAATAAATCTATATAGAGATTTTCACAAAGGTTAAACATGTCACTAAAGTAATTAGATTGGCTAGTATCTAGCGGTATAAATCTGAGAAAATGTCATAGGTAAATTTCCAAATCCCCATCCAAGTCTAAATTTGTGTGGTTTTTATGAGTTAACCATGGGCTAGATGATTAATCTCAACATCAGCAGATGGCCAACCTTTGTAATATGTGACAAGATTATATTAGTGTTTATGGATTCCTAACAAAATAAGGCGATAAAAAATGAAGCTCCCGTACAGTATTATTTCCATACACATCTTTTTTATTTTTTTAGCACAGTGATTTGTTCTTTCCTTTCTGAATGGTAAACGTTTTGACCTTTTACAGAGATTTACACTTATATGAATGATGATTAATTCTAAATTTCAGTGTATCCGGAGCCAAATGAGGCCTAATGTCTGAGCAATAAAACGAGAAAGTAGGATTTGATCCTAACGCTCTGACTTTCTTCCTAGCCCCACCTCTCAGCTGGCTTACGGCACTTTTTCATGCCACACTTTCTTCTTATGAGAGGAAGGGGAACAATTATAGAATCAATAAGGTAAAATTTTTGGTATGTATTTTTTTTTTCTTAAGTGAGAAGCGGGGAAGCAGAGAGACTCCTGCATGTGCTACCCAGCAAGCCCCCAATGCAGGATGCTCTGCCCATCTGGGACATTGCTCCACAACCAAGCTACCTTTAGCACCTGAGGCAGAGGCCACTGAGCCATCCTAGCATTCAGGACCAACTCACTCCAAACAATCAAGCCATGGTTGTGGGAGAAGGAGAAGGAGAAGAGATAGAAAGAGAAGGGGGAAGGGCAGGGGTAGAGAAGCAGATGGTCACTTTTCCTGTGTGCCCTGACCGGGAATCAAACACAGGACATCCACATGCCAGGCTGATGCTCTACCACTAAGCCAACTGGCCAGGTTTTCTTTTTATTCCATAGTAGTAATCATAGTACACTCTGTTCTGCAAATTATTTCTTAGCTTACGGAATATGTTTTACAGGTCTTTTCTTATGAGTGCATTTAGAGGTGCCTTTCTTTGTATGGCTGCATAATATTCTACCAAATAAGTATACCATGATTTGCTTAACTAGATCTCATTGATGGACATTTCGATGCCTCCAATCTTGCTGTTTACAATCAGTTTTGCAATGAATATCGTTGTTTCTAAGTCATTTTTCACATGTGTGAAATATACCTGCTGGATTAACACAGAATATTAAATTTCTGGGTGTACCTTTTGAATCTCAAAACACGCTATCAAATTGTCCTTCAGTTCCTTGAGTCCTTGTGGAAATATATATATTTGCATTCCTATCCTTTTGAAAGAGCTGATTTATTTTATATAGAGTTCCTGCAAATAAAAATGTCAAAGGCCAGTAACCAAATTAAAAAAATGGGTAAAATATGTGAATATAAAATGAACAAACATTACAGGAAAGTAAGAAAAAAAAAAAAAGGCCCAGCCTCACTTATAATCAGGGAATTCAAGGCAAACTGTATTAAAATCCTCTTCTTCACCTGCTAATGTCCACCTACCTCCTAACCTGCCAAAACTCCCTGAGGCCCAAGAATAAAAGATTGCTTTTGAAACTATCAATAATGTAAAAATAGAAGACACTCATACATACGCTAAATATCAAAAAGTTTTTTCCTTGTGCATTTTTTCTTTGAAATCTTCTGGAAGACATATTTCCAAAATGAGGGAATAATACATCAGTAAAGAAGAGGTGAGATCCAGGAGACCCGAGATCCAACATAAAAGAGAAGAAAAATAAATTAAATATTGAGAGAGAAGGCCATAACCCACCGCTGTGCACATCTGCAGCTATGCAGCTATGCACCAATTCACATATATATTTATACAGCTATGCACATATGCACCTATTCATCCTTACAGCTATGCACCTGTGCTCCTAGTAAGAAGTTCTCGGCAGATGCCGAGGTCCTTACAAAGGGCTCGTAGTTGCTGCAGCCTATGCAGCTATGCACTAATGCTCATATACATTTATACAACTATGCACCTATTCAGCCATACAGCTATGTACCTATGCAGTTATGCAGCTATGCAGCAGTCCTTCAAGTCCAATGCAATATGAGATCAGAGGGCTCCAGGAAAAACGTCTCCAAGAAAAGAACACGGAGTTTAGAGATTAAAAATGTCTAAATCCATTGAGCGGCATTTTGCAGTGCTGTTAAAATGCTTAGGGAAAAAACTTAAGATACGTGGCAAAAAGTTTTTAAATGAACTCCAAAATAAATAAAAAAAGTTGTAAAGAAATATCATAGTACACTATGGCTCAGTTATAAAAAAAAAATAGTTGCATCATAATAACGGAAACGATGAATATTAATAAAATTAAGATTGTGTGGCCCCGCCTGGTTGGTCCAGTGTGTACATTTCCCAGGTTCGATTCTCCCACAGGGCACACAGGAGCAGTGACCACCTGCTTCTCCACCACCCCCTCTCCCTTCTCTCTATCTCTCTTCCCCTTTCCTCCCACAGCCAAGGCTCCATTGGAGCAAAGTTGGCCCGGACACTGAGAATGGCTCCATGGCCTCCACCTCAGGCGCTAGAATGGCTCCTGTTGCAGCGGAGCAACGGCTCCTGGTGGGCATGCCGGGTGGATCCAGGTCGGGCACAGGCGGGAGTCTGTCTGCCACTGCCCTTTCTAACTTCAGAAAAATACAAAAGAAAAAAAAAAAAGAAAGAAAGAAAAGCATAGGTTGGCTTTTGTCTATTGCATAAATCTTCCGCAACTATTTACTTTCTAAGCTATGGGCCTGCGTTACTTTGATGAAAATAAACCTTACATTTGAGGACGGAAGGATTAGATGGCGGCGGGCACAGGGCCTCTTTGGTACTCGGCAGACGTGACTGCCCCTCGGCGTGCTCACTGCGAGCGGCTCCGCCCAGCCGCGGTCTTCCCGCCACTGCGCCTGTAACGAGGATTATTCTTGGAGGAGAACACAATGGTTTGAGTGGATCAGCACTTTTTCAAACGATCACGTATAAAGAACTAAACCAGGGGAAAGAATGAGAAAAGTAAACTGCACAGAAAAGGAAAAGATGGGGGGTGGGGAATGCTAACTACAAAGGACACGGCATCATTTTGCCTGATAATATTAGAAATATTATAATTTTATAGTATTTTATTGTGAAATACTATAAAAACTGTATTACCGTTTATGTAGCCCTCCGCAAAACAGCCGCATACGTGATAAGTGAGGACCAGGGATTTGCGAATAAAAATACAGGTCTTAAAGCTCAGGCTCATTGGAACGACTTAACTCTTCCAGCCCTAAATTCTTCCGCGATAATTTCACAAAGAAAGGGACCGACGGAAGAAATGGCAACCGTCAGCTTTTACAAATCTTTTAACATTTCTAAAGCTTTCAAAGTCGTTTCAATATATTTGTTTCCTAACGTCGGCAATGAAAAATTAAGAGATGAGAGCTGAAAACAGTTCGGATTTGGTTAAGTCTTTGAATTATTTTGTAGTAGATGTCTCTGTTGGGCATTGTCACTTTAGTCAATGACGACTCACCTTGTACATCCATTTTCTATTATAGTTTTTTTTAAAAAAGGGTATCCCTTTAAGAAAGGGTAAAGAGATGTGATTTTTTTTCTTATTTATATTTACAATGCAGTGTTTACTAAATTTGCAAATGATGATAATTTAAATTAGGAAGGTGGAATCAGCATTCTAAATGGTACTGGAAGGAATTGCAGCAGGAATACAAATGTAAACGCTCTTATTTAGGTTTTCAAGAATCAGTTGCATAAACACTCTGCCTAGAAGGGGACATATCGTTCGCTGAGAGATCCTATAAAAATCATGAAGCACTGAACCCGAGTTATTACAATCTTAGGGTAGTTAACGAAAAAATGGGAGTTCCCTCAATGATGTCGCAGTCCTACTGTGTTCTACTCAAATTTTGACCAAACGTTATTTTACCCTTTGAATAAAGGTTAAGAAAACAGTAACAGCCCTGGCTGGTTGGCTCAGTGGTAGAGAATCGGCCTGGCGTGCAGGAGTCCCGGGTTCGATTGCCTGCCAGGGCACACAGGGGAAGCGCCCACTTGCTTCTCCACCCCCTCCCTCTCCTTCCTCTCTGTCTCTCTCTTCCCCTCCCGCAGCCAAGGCTCCATTGGAGCAAAGTTGGCCCCGGCACTGGGGGTGGCTCTGTGGCCTCTGCCTCAGGCGCTGGAATGGCTCTGGTTGCAACAGAGCAGCGCCCCAGATGGGCAGTGCATCGCCCCCTGGTGGGCATGCCGGGTGGATCTCGGTCGGGTGCATGCGGGAGTCTGTCTGACTGCCTCCCTGTTTCCAACTTCAAAAAAATACAAAAAAAGAAAAAAAAAAAAAAAAAGAAAACAGTAACAGTTACACCAGGATAATTGTGGGCAGTATCATCATGGTGGGCAGCCCAACATTCGCTCTATTCTCTCCCTGTGGAGTAGCCGTGAAATCTGGGTGACTTTGGCCCCCATTCCAGCGCCAGGTGTCAGTTAGTCAAAGGAATCGCTCCCTTTCCACAGTGATAGCTTCTGGTAGTCCGAACCTAAGGCATTCCCTTGACCCCAGGGGTGGGTCGAGGGCTGGATCAATCAGCTTGAATCTGACCGTCATTCCATGATGGTGGTGATCACCCATTCTCCCTCTCCATGGGCACGACTGTACCAGCAGGGAGCTGGGATCCACGCCCGGCCGCCCCACTGAAATCACAGGCGCAGCCCAGGGAGACGGAATCTCCCGCCTCCCAACCATTTATTTGTCATAGTGTCATAGGAGCCAGGGAATGTATATATATATATAGCAAACTCACGTCACTCCTCTGCTCAGGATCCTGAAATGGAACCTGAGTTCATTCTCGGCAGATGCCAAGGTCCTTACAAAGGGCTTGTAGTTGCTGCAGGATCTGGTCCTCTGTCCCCTGTCATTCTTTGTGGACCAACCAGCCTTCCTGGCTGCGCCTAGAGCGTGCTGAGCGCCCTCTCACCGTAGTTCCTTCCCTTGCTCAAGATCTTCTTTTCAGACGATTGAAAGAAAACTAACCATTGAACTAGTGAAGGATGAGGAACCCACCTCCAAGAAGACAGGTTTTGAAGGAGTTGGGGCTGTTTACCCTGGGGACAACCAGCAAAGAGCCAGTTAGTCATCTCCAAATAAAGAAAGGCCATCCGACAAGAAGAGGAGTTTGGCGTAACTGATTTATCGTCCCACAAAGTAGACGGGATGGAAGTTCTAAAGAGTAAGGTGACCAACGTTTTCACAATGAAAAGGAGGACAAAAATAAATGGGAGAAAACAATATCATAAATAAGTGTTTTATTCATTGCAACAATAGTACACTTATAATATGATAAATGCATAATAAAAACATTTGTAATATTTTATATTGTAAATATGCTTACATGCCTATTAACTTTTAATAATAATTGTAAGAAAAAAGTACTCACTTAGTAAAACTAAATATCAAACAAAACCACTAATTTGGAGTGATATTTGGGTGTATTTATCATTTTCTAATTAAAAAACGTCTGTTTTATGCAACTATTTAATCAAAATGCGTTATTAATAGAGATGGTTTGAGGTTAGATTTCCACTTTAAAACTTGAATTTCGGGAAAATATTTGTAAATAAAATTATACGTATTTGGAAATTATTAAATAGATAATGAATTAATAAAACGTGAATTGTGCTTACCTGTCTATGATTGAATATTCACTGAGGAAAGAAATAACCGTGAGTCTACAATGTCGTATGTGCCGTGTCATGTTTCAGTTAGAAGTACACAAAGCCATTTGCGCGCTCGGGATATCGCACTCTCTCAAGGTCTCCCGTGCGGAGTGCGTGCGTCTCATAATCACGTCTGGCCACACTGTACCGATCCTTGACGAGTGGTCATGTCAAATACAAATACCTCACATCACACTCAATGGATCGACTCTGCATTGATGAAAGACAGACATTGACAAATGAGTCTTCCAATATCAAAAAGGAGGACATGTAGGAGGACACTTTTCGAGAGAGGACAGAACTTACAAAAGAAGGACTGTCCTCCCTAACGGGCGATGATTGGTCACCTTACAAAAGAGGCCAATTTCAGCTCAGCCTCAGAACGGACCTTCGAACAATGAGGCTGGCTCCCACTGGAATGAGCGGCCTCATGCTCTAGCCAGCTGTCCGGAGAGTTTGGGCCGAGTTGTACCACGTTCACCAGAGAGGAGAGAAGAGAGCCCAGCACTTGGGCCGTGGAGTGAGCGCGCTGAGTTTGGAAGCCCTTTCTGCTCCAGAATCTGGTCTGAAGTATTTTGTTGTGAGCACTTATAGGATGCTGAGCCTAAACACAAACCCTGTTTCTCTGTGACCTGATCCTTCCCTACTCCTCAGCTCTCTTCACATGGGGGGGGGGGGGGGCTTCCGCAGCCCTGCCTGCCCTGTGAGAGTCCCGTGCCCTTGGTCACAGCCGAGAAGACCAGGCAGCCGAGAAAAGTGTGCGGATCGGATGGATTCTGCCAGCTAGAACTTTAGAAACAGGACAAAAGACTCTCAGCCGGTCTTCTCGCGTGGTTAGAAATGTCACATCTTAGCTCAGAGGGAACGGACAGCCCCAGTGGGCCAGGTGAGCCTAGGAGCGGAAGTAAGTGATGGGCAGAAGGGGTGGAAGAAAGAAGCCGAGGCCGAGAGAGAGCAAGACTGAATGACAGAGATGGCACGGCTGGGCCACCTGGTCGGCTTTCTGTCCCTGCATCCGGTCCTTCCTAAGGGCCCTTGGTGTTCTTACCCTAGAGGCTCTCTCTCTCTCTCTCTCTCTCTCTCTCTTTCTCTTTTTTTCTTAAGCCAGTCAAGTTTTTTTTCTTTTACTTACAATCAAAGAGTCACAACCAATAACTATTTTATTTTTCTTTCAACCACTGTTTATCTGTATTTGTGATAGCTGGATCAATAAACTAAACCTTTGATCATTTCTGTGAAATGGGTAAGAATAACCCTCTCTGCACACTCACTGGAACGGCGTACACTGTCACTTGCTTGGAAAAAAAATGTTGTATGGCATTTCCTGTAAGGCACCTATTGGTTGCGTTGTCATCGCCGCCATCATGCAAATACTAGACGTCAAGTTCTAAAAAGATTTGATAGCAGTTCTGAAAGGTTGGGTATTTGGGGACTTCACGAAGGTATTCTGTATTTCTAGT
This sequence comes from Saccopteryx leptura, assembly GCF_036850995.1. Lineage (NCBI taxonomy): Eukaryota > Metazoa > Chordata > Mammalia > Chiroptera > Emballonuridae > Saccopteryx > Saccopteryx leptura. Next base: position 78,009,307 of record NC_089513.1, read on the forward strand.
TGGGTATCTTAAAGCCAGAATTCTGTCCTACGCACTTTAGGGCGGGGTGGTATATTTGGCTGCGTCCTCAGCTTTCTTGTCATTTCTGGTTTAGCTGGTGGTGGAATTGTGAACACGGCAAAGTCCGTGTTAAGGACTAAACGTGTTTAAAGAGCAGAGAGGCACCGAAGTGCAAGGGTGGGGGAGGGAGGGCTTTTCATGGACACCCTTCACAACCACAAGGAGCAGTAACCACGGCTAGTGCCCCTGCTTCGAGTGCTGGGGTGCTGGAGAGGACAGAAGGAAACAAGCTTAACCTCCCCAAAAGTTCTTCCTTGCCAAAAGAAATCCTTGCTTATACACAGCACCATTTCATTATAAGTGTAAGCAGCATATTTAAAATACCATAGACTATACACTGTGTCTAAACACCTTCAACACCTTTAACTTCTTCAGAAGTACTTCCTCTACATACAATTGATATGCTAATTATGATTAATTTGTGAATAACTTTATCTATTATATCAGTCTCTTAAGGATTAAAACTTCTTGTTACAGTTGACACACAATACTCTATTAGTTTCAGTACAACACAGGGATCCAACATCTCTATGCCTTATGAAGTGATCCACACAACAGTTCTATTAACTTTCGGCCACTATACAAAGGTATTATGATATTTTTTACTATATTCCCTGTGCTATACATTACATCCCACGACTTACTTTCTTTGTCTTTTCTTTTTAATGTAAGAGAGGGGAGATAGTGAGTAGGATTCCCACATGCACCCTGACTGGGATCTACCTGGCAACCCTCATCTAGGGCTGATGCTCAAATCAACTAAGCAATTTTTAGCACCTGAGGCTGACACTCAGACCAATGAGCCATCCTCAGTGCCTGAGGCGGACACTTGAACCAACTGAGCCACTGACTGCTGGAGGAGAAGAGGGAGAGAAGGGGGTGCCAGAGAGGGAGAGAAGCAGGTGGTCGCTTCTTTTGTGTGCCCTGACCGGGAACCTGGGACATCCATAAGCTGGGTTGACACACTGAACCAACTGGCGGAGACCAGGCTCACTCTTTTATAACTGGACATTTGTACCTCTCTTAATCCCATCACCCTTCTCACCCATTCCCCACCCCCTTTCCTTTGGTCACCACTGACTGGTTCTGTTTCTATGAGTCAGTTTCTGTTTTGTTTTGCTTACTCATTTGTTTTGACCTTCACAGTGCACATAAGAGTGAAATCGTACGGTATCTGTCTTTCTCTGTCTGACTGATTTCACTTGGCATAGCACCCTCTGGGTCCGTCATGTTGTCATTAATGGCAAGATTCATTGTTGTTGTTGTTTTTCTACAGCTGAGTCGTTTTCCATTGTATATATGTACCACTTCTTGTTGATCCGTTCATCTGTCAGTGCACACTTAGGTGCTTCCCTACCTTGGTTGTTATGAATGATGCCACCATGAACAATGTTGCATGTATCTTTTTGAACTAGCGTTTTTACTTTCTTCAGATAAATACCCAGAAATGGAATTGCTGAGTCACACGGCAGTTCTGTTGTTCTTTTTTATTTTTTTATTTTATTTTTTTATTTTTCTGAAGTGAGAAGCGGGGTGGCAGAGAGACAGACTCCCGCATGTGACTGGCCGGGATCCACCCGGCATGCCCACCAGGGGGCGATGCTCTGCCCATCTGGGGTGTTGCTCTGTTGCAGCTGGAGCCATTCTAGTGCCTGAGGTGGAGGCCATGGAGCTGTCCTCAGTGCCCCGGGGCAACTTAGCTCCAGTGGAGCCTTGGCTGTGGGAGGAGAAGAGAGAGATAGAGAGAAAGGAGAGAGGGAGGGGTGGAGAAGAAGATGGGTGCTTCTCCTGTGTGCCCTGGCCGGGAATCGAACCTGGGACTTCCACAAGCCAGGCTGATGCTCTACCGCTGAACCAACCGGCCAGGGCCTGTTGCTCATTCTTTGAGGAGCCTCCAGACTGTTTTCCTAAGTGGCTGCACTGACTTTGAAGAGGGTTCCGTTCTCCAGGTCCTCTCCAACACTCTTTTTTGTTGTTGTCTTTTTGATAAAGGCCATTCTGACAGGTGTGAGGTGAGATCTCATTGTAGTTATGATTTGCATTTTCCTGATAGTTAATGATGTCAAACATCTTTTCATATGTCTGTTTTCCATTTGTATTTCTTTTCTTTTTTTTTTTTTTTTTTTTGGAGAAATGTGTATTTAGGTCCTCTGCCCATTTTTTAATTGGATGGGATATATATACACACACACACACACACACACACACACACACACATTGAGTTGTATGAGTTCTATATATTTTGGACATGAGCCTCTTTTTATTTATTTATTTATTTATTTTTGTATTTTTCTGAAGCTGGAAACGGGGAGAGACAGTCAGACAAGACTCCCACATGCACCCAACCAGGATCCACCCAGCACGCCCACCAGGGGGCAACACTCTGCCCACCAGGGGGCGATGCTCTGCCCCTCCAGGGGGTTGCTCTGTTGCGACCAGAGCCACTCTAGTGCCTGGGGCAGAGGCCAAGGAGCCATCCCCAGCGCTCGGGCCATCTTTGCTCCAATGGAGCCTCGCTGCGGGAGGGGAAGAGAGAGACAGAGAGGAAGGAGAGGGGGAGGGGTGGAGAAGCAGATGGGCGCTTCTCCTGTGTGCCCTGGCCGGGAATCGAACCCGGGACCTCCGCACGCCAGGGCGATGCTCTACCACTGAGCCAACCGGCCAGGGCCTTTGAGCCTCTTATCAGCTGTATCCTTTGCACAATAACTTCTCAGTCCTGAAGGATTTTCAGTAGTCAGCATATTGTTTGCAGTAAGGGTTTGAGTTGCGTCTGACGTGATAGCTGAATGGGAAAGGTGATATTGTGAAATCGTTACTATGTTTTATATCTGTCAAGTGAACTTGGACATCTCCCCTCTGTTCATGCACCATCCCAGCTTGTTTGGTACCTCCTTGTGTAGAACCCAACACCATTGCACCTGCCGAAAATACCCACTTACACAGGCGGTAGGGTAATTCTTGAAGGCATAATTACTAACAAAAGTATAATTTCCATCTCATGGAGTTCAGGACATGCTACCCCAAAGTATGGAACCTGGGCACATTGGATATCTTTAGCTGAAAACTTTGGAGAAAAGGGCAGAATCAGGAAGCCCACTCTGACCTCCCTCCGTCCTCCCACCCTTCCTCCCTGAAACAGATCATCAAATCCCAGGTGGAAGATCCTCCCCCTGGACCCCAGGGAAGGAAGACCTTCTTACCACCAGCGATGAGGAGTTGGGGGTTGAGACATCTGTGTAAACGCACCTTGTCCCACTCTCCTTCATCTTCCTACTCACTTCCTCATCACTTCCTACCTCTAGCCTAGACCCTTCCTGTCATTCATAGCACACTGACTGTTTGTCTGGAAGGTATAAGAACTTCCTGCTCTGGTCGCTTCTCTGGGTCTTCATCCTCCCGTGAGGGCTCTCAGCGACACTTCGAAGTTCAGCACAGCGCGCATGCTTTGCTCCTGTGGACCTATCTTTGTCAGTTTAATTTCCTGATCCAGCCAGGGACCCCAAGAGGGTTGAGGAAAACCTTTCCTTTTCCTACACATCTCTCCAGCTTCCAATATAATCCCCCCTCCCAAAAAAAGCCAGAACCATGCTCAACACGTTTATTTTTACAGTGACCATTTAGAAGCCATTCATTGAAAAAAAATGTGGTTTCCCAGCTTTGGCGGCATCCAAGCCACAAACTTAGCCTGATCATTGCTTAATCCAGCATCAGCCACTAGACTGGTCAACCTGACAAGCCTCTTCCAGACAATTTCCTGGACCAGCCAGAGAAGGACTGAGAGTCGGCATGACTTTAGGAAGAGATGCCCATGGCTTCCAGTACAGGGTTGTCACAAGGGTGGCTTGCCGTGACGCCCACCCGCGGGATTGGCAACCGTCACTGAATGCGCAGATGTTTCTGGGTATCCGGTCTCTCGTAGAGAATTTTCATGTGCGGCCAGAGTCCTCTGGTGTTTGAAAATGTCGCGCCCTTGTTCTCCGGAGACAACAGCGCCGAGCTGTGCTGTGAGTTGTTTATTCCGAGGCCGGGAAAGGTCAGAGAGCCTGTCATTCTTCTCTCTGCCGTTCCTCTCGTAAAAGGGAACGCGCTTCCCTGAGAGCGATGACTCGCGACAGTTTATGAAGTAAATGCGCCCTGAGCAGAAGGCCCGTGTCGGGTTGTCAGGACGTAGAGAGGGGCCCACTGGCGTCCTGTCCTTGGGATGCTATCGTGGGGACCTTCCTGCCTTGCCTGTATAGTTAATGGCCCACCTACAGATGACTTTTCATTTCTTTTTAATTTTTTTCTTTTTTATTTTTTTTATTGAAAAGCAGGGAGGCAGAGAGACAGACTTCCACATGTGCCCGACCGGGATTGACCCGGCATGCCCACCAGGGGGCAATGCTCTGCCCATCTGGGGTGTTGCTCCACTGCAACCGGAGCCATTCTAGCACCTGAGGCAGAGGCCATGGAGCCATCCTCAGTGCCCAGGCCAACTTTGCTCCAATGGAGCCTTGGCTGCGGGAGGGGAAGAGAGAGACAGAGAGAAAGGAGAGGGGGGGGAGAAGCAGGTGGGTGCTTCTCCTGTGTGCCATGGCCGGGAATCGAACCCAGGACTTCCACATGCCAGGCCGACGCTCTACCACTGAGCCAACCTGCCAGGGCCCTGACTTTTTATTTCTTGGTTGGTTTGTGTACTTGCCTATAGTTTTATTTGTTGGTTTTTGGTAACAATGTGCCTACAGGAATAAGTTTACTTCACAAGGGCTAAAATACAAAATGTAATCATTCTAACTCCAAAGTTTTAACCTTACTCTAAGTAAAACTCTTATTTTTTTTTTTAAGTGGGAAATATTTCATACCTACACAAATGTCCATAGACAGTTTAAAGAATATTAATGAGATTAGCACCATCTGGGTTAAGATATGATGGCTAATGAAATAAGTTACTAAGTGAGCATGTGGCCCAGCCGTCAGGGGATAAGGTCCTTAAGCTACCGCAGAAGTAATGCCATAGGCGGTAGGTGGCTATTTTTTTTTTCTTTCTTCCAAGATGGCTGTGTTTGATATCCAGCTCTCAGAAATCAAGTAAACTCTACTAATCTCCGCGCGATGAAAGCAGGTTTCTCATGAAGGCAGTAGTCTCCCTATTTCAGTGGAGATACATTCCAAGACTCCCACGGGTGCCTCAAACCACAGGGAATACTGAGCCCTCTACAGACTATGTTTTTTTCCTATACAGACCTTATTTTTGCTCCATAAGACGCACCTGACCATAAAACACACCTAAACTTTTAAGGAGGAAAATTAGAAAAAAAATATTCTGGGCCCTGGCTGGTTGGCTCAGCGGTAGAGCGTCGACCTGGCATGCGGGGGACCCGGGTTCGATTCCCGGCCAGGGCACATAGGAGAAGCGCCCATTTGCTTCTCCACCCCCCCCCCCTTCCTTCCTCTCTGTCTCTCTCTTCCCCTCCCACAGCCGAGGCTCCATTTGGAGCAAAGATGGCCCGGGCGCTGGGGATGGCTCCTTGGCCTCTGCCCCAGGTGCTAGAGTGGCTCTGGTCGCGGCAGAGCGACGCCCCTGGTGGGTGTGCCGGGTGGATCCCGGTCGGGTGCATGCGGGAGTCTGTCTGACTGTCTCTCCCCGTTTCCAGCTTCAAAAAAAAAAAAAAAAAAAAAAATTCTGAACCAAATCGTGTGATAAAATATTTATATTTAATAAAATATTGTATTTTTCGCTCCATAAGATGCATGGGCATTTCCCCCTCCACTTTTTGGGGAAAAAAAGTGCATCTTATGAAGCAAAAAATATGGTATTTACCCATGAAAAAGTTTAATAAATAAATTAGGCACAGTGAGAGATTAACAACAAACTGATGATAAACTAATGATAAAATGGAACAAGGATCATTGTATTTCATAATAAAAGTTAGTGAATGTGGTCTCTCTTCCTCGAAATCTCCCTGAACTAGACTCACCTTTCTTCTTGTGATGATTTGGCGAGGTACTGTGAGTGACACAGTGCCAGGTGACTTAGACACAAGCATCGTCCGACCTCCGTGTCAACCTGACAACCTGGACAGCCACTCAGGGACTGCGGAGCAGGTGTCCGTCTGCAACGTGGGGACGCTGGACAGAGGGACGGCCCACATCCCCTGCTGGCCGGAGTGGGTGGTGCGGGATTTCATCACACGACTCAGAACTCAGGCGCACGCTTTAAAATGCGTGGGTTGTTTATTTCTGGAATTTTCCATAGAACGATTTGGGGCCACAGTGGACCGCGGATGACTGAAAGCATGGAAAGTGAATTGACGGATAAGCGGAAGTACCGGACAAGAATAGCACATGGTGGTGGGGGGTGGGGGGGGGGGGACAGAAGCTTCACCAGTAAGTTGTCATGTCAGCGACAGAGAAGAATCTGGGCTTGGCTGGTCACAGCCCTCCGCCACTGAAGAGTATCTGAGACCGGACTTGCTTTTTTAACCACACACACTAAAAATTTTGAAAAAATGCCAAGAGCCAATGGATTTTATGCAAGACGCTGCCCAACACTTTGGAGTTAGAAAGATTACATTTTGTATTTTAGCCTTTGTGAAGAGTTACAGAAATCTGCAGGCATTACCCTGGAGTTGGAGAGTAAATGCTGCACTGCTCAAGCCTGGAGGGGGGTGGATTCCATCGGGCTGGTCAAAGAACAGCTGAGGGGCTGTGAGCTGACGGCCATCACTCAACATAGGGCTCATCCTAAGCCGCAGTAGAGAGTCCTCACTGAACTTCCTGCACGGGCCACAGGGACCCCAGAAAAGTCACACACCTTAACGGTAGGCCTAAGCCAGCCCTAGTGGTCACATTGCTCTTGGCCCATCCCTGACCCGGTTACCAAACAAATCATGAGAGTGTAACACTGACCCAAAAGTAACTTCTACGCTTACCAAACAGGACTCAGCTCGCTCTGCAAGACAACAAAACACAGACGCATGACAGCATAAAAGGAGCAGTGTTCAGAACGCAATAAAAAATGACGAGACGCACAAACAAACAGAAAAAGGAGACTCGTGAGCAAAAGAGGCATATCCGTCAATAAAAATATACCCAGAAGTTATAGAGGAGATGGGTGTGAGCAGATACTTTCAAACAGCTAGGAGACATATATACACTCAAGGATACATATACTCAAGGGTGTCAAGAAAAACAAAACCAGACGACAGAAGTAAAAGATATAAAAAGATGACTACATGTAAGATTATTCTATTTTATATATGGCTTTGTATTAGGCCCAGGGACTTCAGAAGGCACAGGGAACACAAGGCAGTCCTCACACTCGCCTAAGCCAGAGGAGAACCATTTCAACAATTCCTACAAGGTGTCACGAGCGTCACAGTAAGAAAGGCGCAGGATGTCATGGCTGACTCATTCTGCCCAGGATTCAAACAGACTTTAGAATAGCTCTTCTGCATTTTCAAGTGGAAGAAAAAAAAAAAAAGAAAGAAAAGAAAACTACAATTATCTTCTCTCTGATCTCTCAAATTTAGCTCTTTGCCCTCTGGAGCCCCAACCTGAGTGACTTGATATTTACATTGAATAGCCCCTTAGCAACCATCTCATATATCTGGAGAATGGTACAAAATTACTTCGACAGAGGTGAAAGCTAAACAAATCTCAGCTCTATCGAAATATTATTCTACAAACCAATTTCAAAAGGTTTTTTTTTTTTAAGTTTTACTTTGAAATTAAATGTAGAGTCCCCAAACATCCTTTCAACATGGCCAATGATGTGTCAGTGATTGTCAATTTTTCTAAAGAAGACAAAAGAATTCGGCGGGTGCCAGGAAATTCTGAAGGTTATTGCCCCCGGTGTATACCGCCAGGGGCTCTCAGGCGGCACATGCAGCTGGCGGGGAAGGAGGCGTTGGTTAGGGACCTACGGTGGGACAGCGTGTCAGAAGTTCAGGAGAGTCTGAGAAAGTACCAGTGGGTGGCCGGTTCTGGAAGGACTGGGTGGACAAGCTCCAGAGTCCCAGAAATAGGGAAACGAAGATGGCTGGAGACAGCCACAGTCGGGGACCGAGGAAGAGCATGCGTTGGTTGAGCAATTCTACCGCAGGCGGTGGTGTCCTCGGACCCCTCTCCCCCGCTTCCTGCTTCCGAGTGGCAATAAGAGGAACCACAACTCCCGTCTGCAGAGGGCCAGCAGCGGGGCGGAACTTGAAACGCTGTGTGAGGGTCGCAGGGCTGTCTGTGCGCCCACACGCTAAGAAAACCACATGTGCTGAGCCTGGAAAAGGAAGGACATGCCGACACACGCGACGCCACAGGCGAAGTCTGAAAGCGTGCTAAGTGAAACAAGCCAGACAAAAAGGACAAACAGCTCGTGATTCCACTTACAGGAGGGACCAAGAAGAGACACCTACCTTCCTCAGGACAGGAAGTGGCGTCCTGGTCACCTGGGGCTGGGGGAGGGGGAGGGGGAGCTCGTGGGCAATGGGGACGGAGTTTCAGTTTGAGAGGAGGTGACAAAGTCTGCAGGTGGATCGTGGGGAAGGCTGCACAACAAGGTGAATATATGAATGGCCACTGAACTAGCGATTTTAGGTCACGCCTGTTTTACCACAATAAAAGAAAACCCCATATATAAGTAAGGAGTCACTCTTTCTTTTTTTAAAGATTTTATTTATTCAATTTTCAGAGAGGAGAGAGAAAGAGAGAGAGAGAGGGAGAGAGAGAGAGGGAGAGAGAGAGGGGAGGAGCAGGAAGCATCAACTCCCATATGTGCCTTGACCAGGGAAGCCCAAGTTTTCGAACCGGCAACCTCAGTGTTCCAGGTCGACGCTTTATCCCACTGCGCCACCACAGGTCAGGCAGGATTCACTCTTTCAATGACATTGAACACCTCCTATTAGGTTTGCCAGATAAAGTATAGGACACAGTGACATTTTGGTTTCAGAAAAAAACAATGAATAGTGTTTTAGCGTCACTATGCACCATGAATATTTGGGGCAGGCTTTATCTATAAAGTTATTTGTTGTTTTTTTTTTCTGAAATGGGCTACATTTATACCAAGAATTATCCACTGTTTATGTGAAGTTCAAGCTTTACTGGCAATGCTACAGTTTTATTTGCCAAATAAAGCAAAAATTACCTACCACGCATCAGACATTGTGCTAGGGATTGGTGTATGAAGAGGTATAAAAAAATGAGTCTAGGCCCTGGCCGGTTGGCTCAGTGGTAGAGCGTCGACCTGGCGTGCAGGGGTCCCGGGTTCGATTCCCGGCCAGGGCACACAGGAGAAGCGCCCATCTGCTTCTCCACCCCTCCCCCTCTCCTTCCTCTCTGTCTCTCTCTTCCCCTCCCGCAGTCGAGGCTCCATTGGAGCAAAAGATGGCCCGGGTGCTGGGGATGGCTCCTTGGCCTCTGCCCCAGGCGCTAGAGTGGCTCTGGTCGCGGCAGAGCGACCCCCGGAGGGGCAGAGCGTCGCCCCTGGTGGGCATGCCTGGTGGATCCCGGTCGGGCGCATGCGGGAGTCTGTCTGACTGTCTCTCCCCGTTTCCAGCTTCAGAAAAATACAAAAAAAAAAAAAAAAAAGAGTCTAGCCTTTGAGGGTTTTTCTTAAGCTATAGTCATATCTTAGCAAGATGAGTTCTACCCTCAGATATGTGTGTGTCACTAGACATGCATAATGTAACTCCAGAAGGAGACTCTGAGTTCTCACTTTGAAATGATTGGGGGAAAGAAACCCTAATGGTAACACTACGAAAACAGGAAAATGCAATGATTGAATGGACTATTGGCATAGTGTCATGACAGGGTAATTTATTTCTTATTTGAAAGGACACAAAGGGAAAGGTTTTTTCTTAACCTTATTTCTTTATAAGAAATATACATTTCTCCTTGAGACTGTAGTAATGAGGCCTTAATGTATGTATTTTAAAATTTATATTTGAATGTATTTATGTATTTTGTATTTTTGCTTGTCTTTTTCAAAGTGAGAAGCGGGAGGCAGTCACTCTCACACGTGTCCAACCGGGATCCCACCCGGCATGCCCACCAGGGGGCGATGCTCAGCCCATCTGCAGCCATTGCTCCGTTGCAATCAGAGCCATTCTAGTGCCTGAGGTGGAGGCCATGGAGCCATCCTCAGCGCCTGGGCCAACTTTGCTCCAATGGAGCCTTGGCTGTGGGAGGGGAAGAGAGAGACAGAGAGGAAGGAGAAGGGTGGAGAAGCAGATGGGTGCTTCTCCTGTGTGCCCTGGCCGGGAATCGAACCTGGGACTTGCACAAACTGGGCCAATGCTCTACCACTGAGCCAACTGGCCAGGGTATTTCGTATTTTTAAGATAACCACCACCGGCCTCTATCAGTCAGTATTGCAACATACACTAATATCTTTTCCATTACGACTTCTAGTTCTTGCAGTCTATCCCTGCTGGCTCAATCCTCCAGACCGTGAGCTGCTTTGTCCCTCAATGTTTCCAGTCTTCTGACCTCTGCCCCAAATGTGTCCCCTCTGCTAGCTCATTTTGCCCCTTGAAATCATTTCCACCCCTTAACTTTATGGTTTTAAACTGGTTTTCATTTCTTTTGTCTTGTTTTACTGAGACCCACTGTAAGAAATGTGCTTTATGTTGCAACCCAGCGCGTATGCACACACGTACATATATAAAAATGGAATGAAACATAAATTTCTTGAATGCACATTTCCCTTATTCTGCACGGTGTAAATTCATATTTTCTTTACTGTCTGGTGCTCTATTCTCTACCATTCTGTTTCAGTTTTTAAAGAATATGCTAGTTTCATTTCATCAGATTGATTTCTGAACCCAGTTATGGGTTCCTATTCTTCAGCTGAAAATGTTGCTTTGAGGCTTGTCTAGTTGTCCCTTCCTGGAGGAAGGCTTTTATATCCTTCATCAGAAACAGCCTTTTCTGCCTTGGAAATCTGATAAGGGCTTTTCACTGCGGAAGCACTAATTAACACAAGACCTCATGTTATACCTCGTGGTTGGCATTTCATGCCCCCTGTAAGTCTGTAAACTGCTTGAGAGGAAGGCTGATGCCGTATTCATCCTGTGCCGTCTTTGGCATCTAGGACTTAGCAGAGTCTCGTCAGAATTTAGTCAGATGCAAACAACCCAGTATGAGTCACCACAGGCCCCAGCAGAACCTGCCTCTGAAAGTATCCTTGTCTCTTCTATTAGCTGTGTCTGATTTAGGGAGATGATGATGAAGTTATGCATTGGGGTGTTCCCTATTAGCTATAATTGATTTCTGTCGCTTTGACTAATTCCTCCAGACACAGCCCATTCCTATAGAAGCCCTGATGTTTGGTCACATGACTAGGTTGGTTCCTTATATGGGGTAGTCAATTTTACAGTCCGTCCGAGTCTGATCTGAACCAGGGTGATGCTGAGAAATCCTACCCAAGTTTGTTTTTTTTTTTTTTTTAATTAAAAAAAAATTCTATAAGGGGGAGGGGTGGAGAAGCAGACGGGCGCCTCTCCTGTGTGACCTGGCTGGGAATTGAACCCAGGACTCCTGCACACCAGGCCGATGCTCCACCACTGAGCCAACCAGCCAGGGCCCCCCTACCCAAGTTTTACAGTCTGTGGGCGAAGCCCCTGGAGGGCGGCATCTCCCTGGAGAGTGGCACCTCCAGTTCCTCTTACTAAAACAGCGTGATTAAAGGCTTGGTAATAATAGAGGGAAATTCAATAGAGAGTGGATCACTTGACTAGAGAGAATTTATTTATTTATTTATTTTTATTTTTTATTTTATTTTATTTTTATTTTTTTACCAGAAAAGCAGTATTCGGTAGCTTGGAAACATTCAAAGGGGGAAATCCTTTAAATATTGTTTTTTTAAAAAAAACTTCAAAGAGGATACCCACGTCACGCAACTGTTTTTTAACACGGAAATCTTCAAAGAATACAAGTCTCAGGCAATGCTTAAAATTCTCAAAGGGGGCTCCCTCTGGAGAAGAACTTTTTGAAGGTGAAATCTCTTCGATCATGGGAGTGGGTTTTTTTTTTTTTTTCTTCAGTGAAGAAATAAAAACCTGTTTTCCAAATTTTCTCTAAGCCGGAGACATTCTTTAAGGAGGACTTATTTCAGAAATAGGAAAACTGCCATTTCCCGTGATGCGTGCATTCATAGCGTCCTCCCCGCGAGCCTTTAAAAATAACGAAAATAAAATAACCGACAGTGGTATCTACACCAGTTCAGTCTGGCAAGTGAGAGAAAGCTCCTGTCAGCCCGGTGCGGGCTGCACCTCGCTTTAATTTCATAGAAAACATCAACGCCTTGATTTAGGCTGTTCGTTACGTAGAACTAACGACAGTGAGAGAAACAAACTTATTATCTTCCAGATCCTTCCTTTTGATTCAAAAAGAAGGCAAGAAGAAACTGATGTGTGCCTCTACTTGATACCTCGCTCTTCTCACTTACTGTAAACTCGGATGGGCTCCGACTGCTGGTCAACTATCTGCTAGACAGGTAATTTTGCAGGTTCATAGGGTGTCGGAATCGGAAAACTGACCGACCTAAGAGGTCAGATCCATTGGCAACGTTTGGTTATTGATACCAGGAACCAGTGCTTCTGTGGCCTGGCCGTGTGGTCATTTATTTATTCAGTCCACAAATACTTATCATAGTCTGTGTCACCTCCCCAGCCCCCCGCCCCTGACACCAATATAAGAAACTTGGATAAAGGCCCACTGAACAGTCTCTCTTCCATTCTCTCCTCTCTGACACTCGCTGGGGTCAGGAGCTAGAACCAAAACAGCAGCCGCTCTGGGGGCTTCACGCCGCCCTGTGATTTTGGCCTCGCCCTCCACTCCAGACGAGGCGTCCAGCCCACCTTTGTGTGGCTAGACTGTGTGTTAAACGGCTCTGGGAAACGGAAGAACTTCCTACCAGGATCTCTAGGCTCAGCACACCCGAAAACCAGCACCAGTTTGGGCATAGGATAAAAAGTGCTCACACTGTGTGGTCAGACAGCAATGCCGACGGGATGTTAAAAATTAACGGACACGAGCGCTGTGCCCCTGTGATGTTCCTCCCCCAGGTCCCCACCCTCGTCCGGCCATGACAGACTAGACAGGCCCAAAGGAAGGGACGTTCCATGGAATACCTGGTCGCCGGTCTTCACAAGTGTCCATCAGCCGAGATCATGACAAACGAGGTAAGACAGAGAAATTGTCACTGGCGAGAGGGGCCGAAGGAGCCAGCGTGATGAAATGCCATGTGGCACTCGGTCTGGATTCTGAGATGGAAGAGGACACGCGTGGGAAAAACATAATGAAATACAGTGTGTCGCTCAGTCTGGGAAACGCCGCCCGCGGTTCCGCCCCCTCCGGGGCCTTGCGTCAGCCTCTGCGGGGGTCCCAGGGAAAAGCCAACTCCACTCTCATTCCGGTCCGGTCCTTGAACCTCACGGCTGACCAGAGAGCCTGTGGGATCTTCATTCGTAAACAAAAGCCACATACACGCGGCCCAAAGACAGCTCCCAACGTGCCGTCTCTGGATTGGAAGAGACGGGTTCCTGTTAGTTGTACTTCCAAACAATTGGGTGATTGATTCAGCACGCACCCGCCCACGCTGAAGAGGTCGCAGTCCGCGAATGATGGGGAGGGGGGGCTGGGTGTACAAAGCCCACGGGTCTCACAGTCTCCTGGGGCTCAATACACAGTTATTATTTGAATGCCTACTCTGTGCCAGTCACTGTGCTTGGTGCTTGGAAAGAGCCGTGAACGCAATCTGCAAAGATAGCCTGACCTGTGGTGGCGCAGTGGATAAAGCGTCGACCTGGAAATGCTGAGGTTGCCGGTTCGAAACCCCGGGCTTGCCTGGTCAAGGCACATATGGGAGTTGATGCTTCCTGCTCCTCTCCTCTCTCTCTCTCCTTTCTTTTTTTTTTTTTAAATTTTTTTAGTTTTATTTTATTTATTCATTTTAGAAGAAAGGAAGAGAGAGAGACAGAGAGGGAGAGAGAGACAGAGAGAGAAGGTGGGGAGGAGCTGGAAGCATCAACTCCCATATGTGCCTTGACCAGGCAAGCCCAGGGTTTCGAACCGGCGACCTCAGCATTTCCAGGTCGACGCTTTATCCACTGTGCCACCACAGGTCAGGCCCTCTCTCCTTTCTAAAATGAATAAAAAAAAAAAAAGAATCTGCAAAGACACCCAGCCCCCCCCCCCCCCCACCGAGTCTGTATTCAATCAGGAGTGGTTTTGGGGAGGAGACAGCCAACTTACAATCAGGGAACCACACTAGTAAGTGATGGAGCTTTTGTTTCAACGCGGGTTTGTCTGTGCCAGTAGCCTTCAGAGGGGGGTTTGGCTGACCTGCGGCACAACTGCCCCTCACCTGCTCGGTTCATCACGTCCCGTCTTGACTCCTACAGGGCCACACAGAGGACTGAGTGGACCCAGAGCAGGAGAGTCACGATAACACAACCTTTTTACGCCTGGGGATGGGTGAACATAGGAGAATTATTTCAGGCACAGCGCAGGCAGAAATCATCCTGAGCATAAGCTAATTCGCGTAATATCGTGGGGTCCCTAACCTTCATACAACAGCAGGGTGCTTAACTCTTCCACGGAGGGGCACGAAATTTCCGGCCGGCCCGTCTGCTCTAAAGGGCACTCCCGTTGGGACAAGGAAACCCAGTCTTGTAACTTGAGAAGTACACAGTGGACATTAGCTGGGACCCAGGAATTTGTGATGTTATCAGTGGCTCCTCCAGAGGCCAGCAAACTCCACACCCACTCCCAGCAACGAGTCTCTCCACCCACACCTCTTCCAAGGAGGGGCGGGTAGACAAGGAGATCCGGAAGGTAACCTGGACGCTCCTCAGCACTTAGAGAGATGGGAGCTTGCTCTCGGGGCCCCGTCTTCTCAGACTGTGTCCTTCCCTCATTTTCACAAAGTGGCTACGTGTGCGGTGCCCTCCGTTGACCCCACCCACGCTTGTCCTCCTGAAAGTTATCGAAAAGAGCGTTCTTCACCAAGGTCGGTGCTGATACGGATCTTTTCACCTTAAACCAGGGGTAGTCAACCTTTTTATACCTACTGCCCACTTTTGTGTCTCTGTTAGTAGTAAAAATTTTTAACTACCCACTGGTTCCACAGTCATGGTGATTTATAAAGTAGGGAAGTCACTTTACTTTATGAAATTTATACAGCAGAGTTACAGCAAGTTAAAGCATATAATAATAATTACTTACCAAGTACTTTATGTCAGATTATTGCTAAGTTTGGCAGAATAAATCTTTATAAAACAACTTGCTATAGTTAAATCTATCTTTTTATTTATACTTTGGTTGCTCCGCTACCGCCCACCATGAAAGCTGGAGCGCCCTCTAGTGGGCGGTAGGGACCAGATTGACTACCACTGCCTTAAACGTTTACTGTGTCGGGTTCCACACAGTAAAGCACGTGAAAATGTGAGCTCGGACGCGCTATGTGATAATTGGGACAGCATCAGTTACTCCAGAACCAGTGGTCACATTCTGATTCAGAAAAGAAAGACAGAAAACTCCCGGATGAACGGGCAGTCTGCAGCCTCTGAATATGCCTACGACAGGTGACATCTTCACACAAAACTCACCTCCCCTTCTCTGCAGAACTAGTTAGTGAAGGTTTGCAAGCAGTAGCCACACAGCTTAGACAGCGACACAAATGAACACCGATAATGCTACCCAACCCTTATCTATAAATTCTAGCAAATACTAGGTGGTAACAGGGAACGCATTATTTTTAGATGCTCAGGATCAGAGGCTTGACGACAACCGAAAGCACTCCAGAGGGAGCGCGTTACATAGGATTTGAAATGACAGGTATGAACTTGTCTTCCGGGGACCGCTTGGCGATCCCCTGCTCCGCCTCCCGCCGTCAGGATCCTTTACGCTTCGTGTTTACAACGCGCTCCTGTCACAAGGGGGTAGGAAACAGACCAGCAAGCTGTGCTACTCCTGATGCCAGCGCACAGAGATCCTTCCTGACGACTTCCGCTTGCCCGTCTCGGAAACAGTGAGCGCTCCCTCGGGGGTCCTGTCGGTTTGGGGGTGACGGGAACTGAAACCCCGGAGCCAGGCGCGGTGAGTCCGGTGCAGGCGCAGGAGCTGTGAACAGGTGTGGCGCGGGGCGTGCTCCCCCTGGCCGCGTCCCTGCTGCGCGGGCTTCTCTGCCCTGCTGTTTTGCGAGGAGCCAGACTTGGAAAGGGATCCCCGTCATCCGGAATGACAGCTAGAAGGTTTTGACACGCACAGCACAGAAGGAAGGACAGCGGCGGGGTGTGTGTGTGTGTGTGTGTGTGTGCAGGGGGGCACCAGACACCCCCCCTGGAAACCTGGCGCTGGGCTCCCGTTCTCCTGGTAATCCCTCCATTCAGACACCTGGGCAGTCACGAGTGGGACGGCACCCAGCAGCCACACCCAGAGAGGGACAGATGTCACAGATCATGTCTTATTAGTGAAGTACTTTGAGAATAACCGACGATGGGCCTTGTGCGTTCAAATAACTCTGAGGTTTGTCCTTAGAGGGTTTGAGATGTGTATGCACAAGGGATTCAGTGCCGGAAAAGGAAGTGGATTCTGAGATCACGTATTCTATACTTGGGGGTAAGCGGACATGGTTGTTGCTTGCTGGCAGGTGTTGGAAATATTTAAGCGGTTGGACAGTTATTTTAGCAGCTGACAAGTTATGAGACTTAACACATAATCGATGGATGATGGCTTGTTGCTGTTTAAAATTTGGTGGAACAAGCAAAAGGAAGATTTGGGGTTGTCACTGTGACATCCAGGTTTTCCCCACCCCTCACAAATGTTGCCCCTGACGGCACAGGCCCTATTTCATCAAGTTTTGCTTTAAATTCAAATCTGCCTCTTTGTGTCCACCTGTGATGAGGCCCCCATCAAGTGCAAATGCATCCTAATGGTGTCAGTTTGATACGATACCCCCCCCTCACCCCCCACCCCCACCCCCCCGCCCAGGGTGCCAGTCAGCTGCCTCCCTCTCTCTGAACTCGTTAGAGGTGACTTTTGGTTCCTAACAGAAAGTTACGAAGGCTATCATTTAAACCGCGGCGGAAAGACTAGTGGCATTTGGAAGTCTAAGAAAAAGATGTCTTTTTTTTTTTTTCTTGAAAGGCAAAGCTACTATAATTATTTTAGATTATACTATTGGCATAGAGACTACAGTGGTGCCAAACTATTCATATTGGAAATGTACATTGTTGTATAATTAAGTCAGTTTGGAAACTACTCTAATACTCTGCACTCACAGGACATCTCTCCGCTGAGGTTTCCCAGAATGGTCCCCGTGCAGTCATTAATGAAACCGTGCAACAGTCTCCTGAGAAGAGCAGCGTGGGGCTATTCTCTCTGGCAGTGGGAGGAGAAGCTGGGCGAGCAAAGCCACCGAGAATTACCAAGCAATGGGGTTTGGGGGCAGGATTAGAATTCCCAGCCTCTGAGGACGGGTGCGGGCGGTTACCATGAGGGGTCCCCCCCTCCCCGAAGCACATGAGGGAGCAGGTAGCCGCAGGAACTGTTCAGAAGGTCAGCGACCCGGGGTGGTTTGCGAGGAGACAATGCACACTCCAGCAGCTTCCGGATGAGGCAGAGAAGCAGCGTCCCACAGGTCACGGTGGCTTGGCTGTTGGTTCTAAAGAGGGACTTAGACATTTCCAGTGTATTTTTAACTTCTTTTTTCTTTTTTGTTCTGTACTTCTCGGAAACGATTTGCAGAGTCATTGGTCAAGTGTGTCTGGTATGCAGCGGAGTGTCTCACTACGTCACAGCCGTGACCTGGACAACCCAGTCCACGTGCTTCTTAGAGAGGAAACACAGAAGTTGTTTCTTAGAAAGGAAACATTTGCCAGCCTCGCTTTAGATGATCGTTCGCTTCACAAAACGCTTCACCTAAAATATGTACTGAGGCTCGTTGTTAAACAGGCCAGATGGACGTAGCATGCCCGAGAGCAGCGGGGAGACGGCAGTCGTCACAACAGGCCCTCAGTAATTCCTCGCAGACAGGAAAGAAATCAGATACATTTATTCATTTATTTATTTATTTGGTGACAGAGACAGAGAGAGGGACAGACAGGGACAGACAGACAGGAAGGGAGAGAGATGAGAAGCATCAATTCTTTGTTGTAGCTCCTTAGTTGTCCATTGATTGCTTTCTCATATGTGCCTTGACCATGGGGCTACAGCAGACTGAGTGACCCCTTGCTCAAGCCAGCCACCTCGGGGTATTGAACCTGGGTCCTTCGCGTTCCAGTCCGACGCTCTATCCACTGCACCACCGCCTGGTCAGGCTACATTTATTTATTTTTAAATGATTGAAATTTAACATTACCCTCACCAGTGGTGTTTATGTTTTTGTTTTTTTTAAGAAAATGAGCTTTGAAAGGACCTCCGTGCCCTCTGCGGGACTCGCTGATGCTTGCGTTGGGAAGCGCTTGATTTTCCTTCCAGAACGCCTCTCCGTGGGACCCCAGCAGCTCTGGCTGGTGCGTCCAGGTGACGGGGACGGGCGGAGCAGACGGGCTCCTGAGAACCCACTCGAGCATGGCCTCGCACCGTCTGCCGAGGCGTGGACGGCTGGGGGACACTCGGAGCCACCACTCAAGCCCGGGACTCCGCTGCAAGGAGAACTCTTTTCGGCACAAAAGGTTCAGATCCGTAATGACCAAGAAGTAGATGACAAAACAGAAGCCGCTTTTTCGGATGAACGTCAACTCGCACGCTCTGCCGATGTTTAGCCGACGCTGACTCTGTGCCGGACACCGGAGTGGACGTGAGCCACCCAGCGGAGGAGAAAGAGCCACTCTCAGCCTGCGGTCTACATGGGGGGGGGGGGGAGGCACAGAGTCCCTGGCCCAGCGCCGGTCCTCAACGCGAGTCCGTCAGAGGAATCAACAAACTGGAAATGTGACTGTTTCTCCCACTGGGATACAGCGATAAATACGGTTCATGAGATTTCTGTCACACGTACGCATGACGACATAGTCACAAACATATTCGCCACTGCAGGAGCGTGGGATTGTACATATAAATATTAAAAGTGGGTTTTGAAGGGCTATTGAAAGTGGAAACTCTTGCCATAGTCCCGAGAGGCTGGAGAGAAACACCTTTCGTGGGACTAATGCTTCTGCACCTGTACTGTCAGACTGCACAGTCAGTGTGTGGCCAGGTGCGTGCGTCTTCACGCACGAGGGGAAGGCCTGGGGATAGGAGAGGACCAGTCCGCATGTTACTGCCATCCTCTCTTGTCACATTCTTTTTTTTTTAAAGTAAAAACTAAAGGGAATAACTTGAAAACAGTTGTTCCCTTAAATGGAACCATCTGCTCTGATATTCGAATACTTTACTTCCATTTGCAATACATGATGAAAATGTGCCCATGTTCTATTAAAACGCTACTGGGAAATAGAATACTGTTTGGATTGTGATTGTGCGTGCGTGTGTGTGTGTGTGTGTGCGTGTGTGTGTGCGCGCACACACACACGCACACACGCACACACCAGGGGAGAGAGGGAAAGACAGAATAAAAGAGAAGGAATGGAGAGAACAGAGAGAGAACAGCAAAGGCTCTTTGATTTGCTCTCGTTTCTGTATGGAGTAGATTGTTAGCAAATTTCCCCTGAGTTCATGTTTTAAGTCTGTTCATTGTTTTTGAATTCCTTAGATAGAGAAAACGTCTTGTTTTAGCCTGTGGTCCAATAGTCTTGTGTGGCAGGATAAAAGCTGCAGTCATTTTTCCTGCATTTGGAAGTTACTCCATGTGTATGACTGGGGTGACTGGAAGCATCTGGCTCCACCCCCCACCCCCCCACCCCCCCTCCCCAGCAGCACCGTGGTCCCCACCCTGGGGGGGTGCAGTGCACGTGGACTTTGATTTGGAGCAGCAAACACCCAGCGCGGTTGCTAATGTCCTGTCGTCCTGTTTGATTCTTTTTTCTCTTCCATCCTCCACTTATTAATGTTTCTTTTTCATGCTGTCCCCTCCTCCTCATCTTTGCTACCATTTCACAAACTTTTGGCCTTGCGGTATCATGTTTAAGAAGTTAGTTATTTTGCAAAACGTTTATCCTTGGAGAGTCACTTAAATCGTGCGAAGGTACCCTAGTCAAAACTAACGGAACGCAACAGATAACACGCAACAATACATACACTTCATTAAGCTTGTATTGTATTGAAAATTGTATGTATTTCTAATACATACAATTTCCTTAAACTTGAAGAAAAAAATTCTCTGATATAACCTTCAATGGAAGGGTAATAATGTGTTTGTAAAATTTGTGTCCTCTACTTTCTCGGCTAGAAAGTTAAAAAAACACTAGATTTCCCAGCCGCGGTTACAGGGCTGGACTGGCCATAAAGTAGTTTTGGTCAATGAGAATGCGAACAGAGACTTCCGGGGAAGGAAGCCCCAGAGGAAAACCCCGTGAGAACACTGTTTATGGTCCTCCACCTTCTTCCTGCCTGCAACACTGACGTGATGCCGGGAGGCACAGTGGCCTCTTTATAAATAGGAGGACGAAAACTACATGCTCAGCACACATGGCAGAAACAGCTCAGGATGAGCCTTGGTCTTGGATGGCATTGTCTAGTAGCAGCAGCAGACTCCCTGCCTCTACGTTTATGATTATGTGAGAAAAATAAACTCCTATGAGCTTCAGCCACTACCGGTAATATTCCTTTTAATTTTTAGCGAGGGCATTCTGGTTCAGAATTCAACAGCCAGTAGACGGCTTTTGCTTTTGCTCCATTGCTCTCCAATGGGGGTGGGGGTGGGGGATGGGGACACCCAAGGGCATAAAGACTAGAAGCCAAACTCCTCCTGTTGCAGCACGCCACTGTGGTGAGCAGTGGCGATTCTAGAGACACACAGAAGGACACTGACACACCTGTTCTCAGGAAGGAAGTGGGTTTCAGCTGCAGTGCTGTCCCGTGTGGATGCCACGGCAACACAGAGGGCAAGGGACAGACCACGAAGGCTGCCCACGGCTCTGGACAGGCTGGAGGACAGGTCCTCAGACAAGGCGCTGCGGAGGGAAGCGTCTGGAGTAGTTCGTCGGGAGCGTCCAACAGAGGCGAGCGGAGAAGTCAGACCGGCTCGTGGCTTCTCTGGCCGTTGTGAAGGAAGCACGGCATGTCCCAAAGGTGGGACTTCTGGACATGCGACTTTGATCTGTCATCTGTGATACAATCGTTCACGTGCTTGCTTTTTCTTATGACTCTCTGGTCATCAGGATGCGACCCCACGGGCAGGTCGGATCTCGCCTGTTTGTCATCTCAGACGTCCCTAGCGTGGCGATAAGGAAAGAAGATCGCTGGGATGTTACGTAAAACTGCCAGGAATGTAAGGCTGGGTGTCCCCCATGGAGAGTATCAAGGCCAAATTAAATCAGATCACTCAGCCGCGCCAGGACACCCGGCCAGATTGCGTGCATGCCTAGTGAAGCCCCCCAAGCAGCAACAGGGGGTGAAGAGAGTCCAGAACGTCCAGTACTGTTTAAGTTTCTGTTTGAGTCAGAATTGGGTAGAATGTAGCCAATACTTTTCCAATGAATGTTGGCCTTTAAAATATGCCCAGCTGGCCCTGGCCGGTTGGCTCAGTAGTAGAGTGTCGGCCTGGCGCGCAGGAGTCCCAGGTTCGATTTCCAGCCAGGGCACACAGGAGAAGCGCCCACCTGCTTCTCCAGCCCTCTCCCTCTCCTTCCTCTCTATCTCTCTCTTCCCCTCCCACAGCCAAGGCTCCATTGGAGCAAAGTTGGCCTGGGCACTGAGGATGGCTCCATGGCCTCTGCCTCGGGCGCTAGAATGGCTCCGGTTGCAACAGAGCAACGCCCCAGATGGGCAGAGCATCACCCAAAAAAACAATAAACAAAAATACAACAAAACAAAAAACAAACAAAAAAACCACATAGCTGGGCATTTTTTTCCTATTATTTATTTATTTTGTATTTTTGTATTTTTCTGAAGTTAGAAGCTGGGAGACAGAGAGAGAGACTTCTACATGTGTCCGACCGGGATCCACCTGGCATGCCCACCAGGGGGCGATGCTCTGCCCATCTGGGGCATCTCTCTGTTGCAACCAGAGCCATTCTAGCGCCTGAGGCAGAGGCCATGGAGCCTTCCTCAGCGCCCGGGGCCAACTTTGCTCCAATGGAGCCTTGGCTGCGGGAGGGGAAGAGAGAGACAGAGAGGAAGGAGAGGGAGAGGGTGGAGAAGCAGGTGCTTCTCCTGTATGCCCTGGCCAGGAATCAAACCCGGGACTTCCGCATGCCAGGCTGACGCTCTACCACTGAGCCAACCGGCCAGGGCCCCAGCTATGTTTTAAACTGCGTGTGGTAGACCATAACTTACTTAAGTTGACAGTGGGATGGTAGAAAAAGGGTTTCTCGTACTAATGATATAAATAATATGTATTAAGACACACCAAGGAGTTAAAGTACATCAACTGGTCAAACACAATGACGGTTTCCTCACTAATTTGAAAGAATATGTGCACCCCTGTGTTCACTGCTGTGTTATTTACAACAGCCAAGATCTGGAAGAAGCGCAAGTGCCCATGGGAAGATAATGGATAAAAAAGCAGGGGTACATTTACACAATGGAATACTGCTCGGCCATAAAAAAGGAGGAAATCTTACCCTTTGCGACACCATAGATGGACCTGGAGAGCATTGTGCTAAGTGAAATAAGCCAGTCAGAGAAAGACAAGTACCGTATGATGTCACTCATATGTGGAATGTAGTGAACAAAATAAACTAACTGGCAAAATAAAGACAGACTCACAGATAGAGAGCAGGCTGGCAGGTGCTGGTGTTGGGGGGGGGGGCGTGTTGAGGAAAAAAAGACAAAAAGAAAGAAGAAAAAGAAAAAAAACTCCTCACAGACACGAACAAAAGTGTGGTGATTGCCAGGGGGAGGGGGGTGGAGAAGGGTGTGGGGGTAAATGGTGATGGAAGGAGACTTGACTTGGGGTGGGGGTTGAACAGTGGACAGAGAGGTGCTGTAGAATTGACCTCTGAAACCTGTATGATTATGTAACCAGTGTTACCTGGTTCGATTCCATTACAAAAAATGCCAGTTGACTTGGAGTTGTTCCTCGCGAGAGGTGAATGGGGGCGGGGGGGTTAGAGACGGGCTGCCCACCCCTCTTTGTTTTAGGAAGCAGAGCCTCCAGAAGACCCCCCTAGGGACGCTTTAAATATCTCCCACACAGGTCACCACTTGCGACTTCCTTGGCGTCCATCTTCCCTCCGGGCCAGGGGACCTCGTCAGGTGAGAAGTGCGCTGTACTCAATAAAGCCTTTTATTATTCCACACTTCGTGGCTCCGGCCCCTTCCTTCCTTCTGGGTGGGGAAAAATACCTTACATTGTTCTTCCTTCCTCCGGAAGATTGCCAATCATGGGGCCTGCAAGGATGATTTTATTGTGACTTTGATATTTAATTTGGCTGAGGATTATAGGGAAGAAATTGTGTGTGTCTGTGTTAAGTACAAACCTTACTTCCCACGCTTCCTCCTTCCAAAAACCAAATCGATTCATACGAGAGTCAAGCTCTTGGTGATCGCTGACGCTAGAAGGAATCAGTGTAGGAAACAAACAAACCAGAAAACCGTTGGGAAAGAGCGCGGTGGAATTCTAGTCCTGACCAAACTGACACGCCAACCAGAGCCCACAGCAGGGGGGAACTCCCACCCCACCCAAGCCCCTCTGTCTCAGGCTTGAAGAGCAGTGGTCCCACAGGTTGGGTCCAGGGCCTGCCCTCATACGGACCGCCTTGTACAACTCAGAGCTTCTGTGGTTCAGCCAGACTTGGTCATGGGGTACAAGCGTTTTCTCCGATACCTAACATGCCACCTCGTTAGTGCTTTTCTGCAACTTTTAGACCAGGGGTCCCCAAAATAAGGCCCGCGGGCCACATGCGGCCCCCTGAGGCCATTTATCCGGCCCCCGCCGCTCTTCCGGAAGGGGTACCTCTTTCGTTGGTGGTCAGTGAGAGACGCAAAGCATGACATCGCTCACATACAGTACTACTTCCAGTGACGTGGGATGCACGCCTCACGGCTCCGGAAGCACGTCACATCACTTGTTACATCTAGCAGTGACAAATATGGAACCGGACATTGACCATCTCATTAGCCAAAAGCAGGCCTGTAGTTCCCATTGAAATACTGGTCAGTTTATTGATTTAAATTTACTTGTTCTTTACTTTAAATATTGTATTTGTTCCTGTTTTGTTTTTTTACTTTAAAATAAGATATGTGCAGTGTGCATAGGGATTTGTTCATAGTTTTTTTTATAGTCTGGCCCTCCAATGGTCTGAGGGACAGTGAACTGGCCCCCTGTGTAAAAAGTTTGGGGACCCCTGTTTTAGACCATGGCCGACAGCGAGATCTGACTCCAGCCTGCCGGATGGAAAGTCCACTGCACCGTGCATTACTTCACTGTTTTGTTTCTGGAATATCCTATGCCGGAGTCTCCATCATTGAAGTTGCATATTCATCCGAGCCGTGACGCTCCGGGAACCGGGGAGCCCACAGCGCTGCGCTCGCTCCATCCCGCGCTCCGGGAGGCAGGGAGCGGTCCAGGGCCGCGGGGATTGTCTTCCTCGGTGCCCCAGGTGAGTCGCTGGGATGCTCCACCTCAAGACTGAGCTTCCCATTCATTCATTTCAATGGGTGGCAAGGCGTGTGGGATTTTCAGGTGCGGAAACTGCTACCGTCTTGCTCTGACCATTCTGGCCGCGCCCAACGCCTTCCAGTCCTCCGTTGGCACCGGAGTGCGGCGGGCAGAGCCGAACCGGAGGGAGGCAGGACGTCGGGTCCGCCGCGGAGTTAGCCGGCCACCGCCTCGGTAACGCGCAGCCCCTCGCGGCTGTCCACGTGCTGCCACGGCGGCTGCTCAGGGAACGTCACCATGTCACCAGGGGCGCTGAAGATTCACCCAAGAGCCGATCCTTGTCTCGCACACCGCAAATACCCAGGTTTCTGACGCCCTGGCCTCATCACCTTTTTTACTTTAGAGGAAGAATGTAGGATGTGAGCAAATCCTCTTCAAGGAAAAAAAAAAATTATCTCAAGAGATGGTAACCTGCTTCCCTACTGTTAACTTTGGAGAAACTTACTCTCTTTAGATTGCAGACATCATGACAGCAGGAGTTACGGCCAACTGGAGTTCCGAGGGAGGAGAAGACAATTTGTAAACAACTTCCCACGCACGAAGCCGCCACAATGGCAGCAGATATTCCCAATTGCAAAAGGACTCGGTAACTTTTGAGAGGCATTTTTGTATTTATTTATTTATTTATTTATTTATTTATTTATTTATTTATTTATTTATTTATTTATTTGTAAGTGAGAGGCAGGGATGCAGACAGACAGGCTCCCACATGCCCCCAACCGGGATCACCAGGCAAGCCCCCTACAAGGCGATGCTCTGCCCATCTGCAGCCACTGCTCTGTTGCTTGGCAACAGAGCTACTTTAGCACTGAGGTGGAGCCATCCTCAGCGCCTGAGGCCAACTTGCTTGCAACTTTTGAACCATGGCTGCAGGAGGAGAAGAGAGGAAAAGAGAGAGAGAGGGAGAGAGAGAGAGAGAGAGAAGGGGGAGGGGTGGAGAAGCAGATGGTCACTTCTGTGTGCCCTGGCTGGGAATCGAACCTAGGACTTCCACCCACAGGGCAGACACTCTTCTGTTGGGCCAACCGGCCAGGGCTGAGAGGCATTTTTAGAGAATAATAACGATGTGTATCAACTTTGTCAACCTATGAAATAAATTAGAATGTCCATGCTTTTAAAAAAAAGGCCATTATTTTAGCTGTGTACCTTTACTTCTATGATATCTAATCTCTGATAGCAGTGGTTCCCAACCCCCGGGTTACGGACCGGTACTGGTCCACAAAGAAAGAATAAATAACGTACATTATTTCTGTTTTATTTATATTTAAGTCTGAATAATATTTTATTTTTAAAAAATGACCAGATTCCCTCTGTTACATCCGTCTAAGACTCACTCTTGACGCTTATCTCGGTCACTTGATACATTTATCCGTCTCACCCTAAAGGCCGGTCCATGAAAACGTTTTCTGACATTAAACCGGTCCGTGGCCCTAAAAGGTTGGGGACCACTGTCTTATAGGACTTGCATCTTATTTAAATTAATTTCAATTCAATGACTCACAAATTCATTAACTAGATTAATATTTCAGCAGTAATAATAATAATAATAATAATAAAAAGACCAGAACTTTAAATCCCAAAGAATAGTTCAATCATTAACTTCAAAAGACAATGGAGGAGACCAAAAGTTTTGCCAACCTGAAGCCGCCTCTTGGGATATTGACCCTCAGTTGTCTATTAAGAAACGAGACTCAGAAAGGAATTTTGACCTTTCTCAGATAGTGCCTTTGGCTCTTTCTTGCCCAAGAGATTTGGGCAGAAAAACTTGCTTCAGGAAGACAATCTTAGGATGTTTCCTCAGCCTAGTCTGAATTAAGTGTGGTCAGTAAGAGGGCTTTGGGCAGGGGACTGTTAGCTAGAGACCTACGTCCCATTGTCTAGGGATTTCCTAGCAGGAATCAGCCTGCCCTGTACCTGTCTGTCACTTATTGTCTCTTCTGAAATCTAATATCCCATCACCTCCCATCTCTCCTTTGTCCAAAATGTCTTTCTTACTCCATTTTGCCTCAGTATCTTCAGAATTTTCTTGCTTATGTGAATTCCCTATGCGCCTGTATTAAAATTTTGATTTTCTCCTGCTAATCTGCCAATGTTAATTTAATGCTTAGTTCTAGCTAGAAGAACTTGGAAGAGGGAAGGACACATTTTTGTTTGTTTGCTTGTTTTTATTTATTTTTTCAGTCCCCACACTCCAATAACATCTTAGGTAACCATACTAAATATCCAAACCAGGAAATAATCGTTGGTTTAATTTAGTTACTTGTAGCTACATTACAGAATGTGTTTGGATTTCACCGGCTTTCACATCCCCTCTTTTCTTCACGTCTGAGCGTGGGCACATAGTCCTACAACATTTTATCACACGTACAGATTTACACGACCACCTCCACGGTCGGCACACTGTGCTGTCACCACAAATGACGTCCCTCCCGCTCCTGTTAGTCATCGTAGCCTCTTCCCAATCCTGACCTGTGGTCGGTGCTCACCTGTTCTCCATCACTAGGATTTTGTCATTCAGTGTCACAGAAACGGATTCCTACAGTATGGAACTTTTGAAAGTGGCTTCTTTCAACTCAGCTAAATGCCTTGGAGGTCATCTATGCTTGCTGCATGCATCAACGGTCCACCCCTTTTTAATCCCACTGAACGGACAGCTTCTTTCTCTCTCCTCCCTTCAGAGGATATTCGGGTCGCTTCCAGTTTTGAGGCCATTACAGATAAAGCAGCGGTGACTGTCTGCACGCAGGCTCTTGTGTGGACACACGTTTTCACTTCCGAACGGTAAATACCCGGAGTGCGACTGTCAGGTCGGACGGTCAGCTAAAGGTTCACTGTATGAGGAACCGACCAATGGTTTTCCAGAGTGGTTTTTACCAGTTCACACCCTGTCCCCCCCTCCCCACCACCGCCCCCCACCCCCCTGGGCAATGGGCGAGACAGCGGGCAGCTCCTTGTCCTTGGCAGCACACGACAGGCTCCGTGTTTTTCATTTTAGTCATCATGGCATGTGTGCAATGGCTGCTCGCTGTGGCTTTAATTTGCGTTTCCGGAACGGCTAGCAATAGCGCAGGCTTTTTCATGGTCACGGGCGTACTCGCCACCTGCCTGATCTCTCCGGAGCCTCCTCTGTTCACGGCTCTGGCCCATTTCCTGATCGGCTCGTCTGTGTTCTTACTGTTGAGCTTGCCGAGTTCTTTGTATGTTCAGCTTACAAGTCCTTTCTCCAGACACATGATTTGCCAACATTGACGTTCAGTCAGTGGCTTCTTTTTTTTTTTCATCTTCTCAACAGGGTCTTTCACAGAGCAAAAGTTTTACATTTTTATGAAATCTAGTTTATAAAAAAAAATTTTTTTTTTGCCCCTAGCTATTGGTGTCATAGCTTAGAACTCTTGGTCAAACCCTAGGTTGTAAATATTCTTTTATTATTATTAATTTTAATGGGGTGACATTGATAAATCAGGGTACATATAAATATTTTTCTCCTATGTTTTCTTCTAAAACTTTAATAGTTCCTCATTTGTCATTTAGATTTATGATCCATTTTCAGCTCACAGTTGTATAAAAAAGGTGAGGTTTAGGTCAAGGTTTTTTGTTTATTTGTTTTTTCCTATTTATTTTTAATCATTCCAACATTTGTTGAAAAGACTATGCTTTGTCTCTTGCGTCGCTGTTGAACCTTTGTCAGAAATCAGTTGAATACATGTATGTGGATGTACTTCTGGTTTCTTTTCTTCTCCACTGACCTGTGCTTATCCCACCTACACGGCTGCACTGTCTTCTGTATTGTAGACCTAATTCTTTCTTATTTGTCATTGTTGAGGTGAGAACTGACTCGTTAGTGCTATCCTATGTACCTATATCCACATTTAGCTGTGAAGTGAGCCCTTGGCAGTGTTGTGTCTCTGTTTCAGATGTGAGGGGGCTGATTCTCTTTGAATAAAGCAGTCCAGGTGAGACACTCAGTAGGATACTGATTCCCTAGCAGACATGCCACAGACATCGCATCCTCTTCTACTTCTCCTTCCCCTGCATCACTTGTCTGTCATTAAAAAGTTAAGTGGTTTCGCGGTGATTGGTGTTGTGGTCAGCAGATGGCCCATCCGGAGACCAGAGGTTTTAAAGCAGAAAGTCCAGGTGTGGTTCTCTAAAGTGGCATTTGGTTTGCGTTGTCAAAAGCCACTCTCTAAGCCCAAGAAGAGTCCTCCCCTTCGGGAATGTCCTTCAGAAATCCTCTCGTTCCAGAGAAGTAGATAGAAAGTAAGTCTCAAGAGGAGACAAAGTGGGTTGTTTTCTTAGTGTGTGTCTTTCTTTCTTTCTTTCTTTCTTTCTTTCTTTCTTTCTTTCTTTCTTTCTTTCTTTCTTTCTTCCTTCCTTCCTTCCTTCCTTCCTTCCTTCCTTCCTTCCTTCCTTCCTTTTTTTTTTTTTGCTGTTTCAGATGTATTAACTTCAGAATGTACTTTTACTTTCAGTATCCATATTTATCTGTTCCTAAACCCAGAGTTAATTAAATATGTGCCCTGCTGACAAAAATCAGGGCGTGCAGACACTCCAGGACTTTCAGCCGTGTGTCTAGTGCATTTTCACCAATGAAATAAAAGTTGGTTTTGCATCTCATCTGCATAATCCAACAACTGTCTTTGACTTGTCATTTGTTTTTCTGATGTTCTGGTTTACTAAAAAAAAAAAAAAAATCAAATGCATCTTTTTTTATCACTTCATATTCATTTTGAAATGTTCCCTAATTTTTGTGAGCAGTATATATAAGAGTATCCCGCAGTGACTATCACTGTATAACATCTATACCTTCTAATGACGTCAGGGTGAATGTGTTTCCTAGTATATATAAATTTATATGGAAAAAAAGGTGCTAAGGAAAATACGAAATTTGGAAGAAGCCAGAGAAGGGCTGTACTTTTCCTCGACAGTGAGATCACCTTGGTTCCCGACGCGCCCAAACAGCCTGGTAGAGGTAAAAATGGAAACTATTCTAAAATGCAATGCTTCTACTATTTTAAGTAAAATATATGTTTAAGTAGTAAGGTAATGGATATACACGGTGGAGCAAGTGTACTCCTGCAGTTGTCCATATGGAAAAGAATACAGGAATGAATAAATGCTAATATAAGAGCAAACCCTGTGTTTTGTGTACTCACAATGGTGAACTTACCAAGGCCTCGCCCTGTATATATAATTCGATGTATTTCTTAAAGCACTTTCATCACTGTATGTAGCCTTGAACATATATATGACTTAAAACTTTGGTGCATAGTTAAGAATTCTGGGATTTCTAACAATTCTAGTGAGAGTTGAAAACCAAATAAAAATGATATAGAAAGGTACTTGTAAATTATTTTTGTAATAGAACACCGTGGGCATTTAGAAACATTTGCAAAAAAAATAATTGTTCTGATATTGTTGCATTGCCATGAGGTTGTTTTGAATTTTAAAAATTATTAGATCATCTAGTTGATGACAAAAATGAGGGGATATTTCAAAATGAATATGAAGTGATAAAAAAAGAAGCATTTGATTTTTTTTATTAAACAAGAACATCAGAAAAGCAAATGACAAGTCAAAGAAAGTTGTTCGATTATGCAAATCAGATGCAAAACCAACTTTTATCTCATTGGTGGAAAAGGCACTGTATACAAAAGGCAGAAAGTCCTGGAGTGTCTGCACATTCCCCGATTCCAGTTTTTATGAACAGTGTAGTTCATGACGAAAGCTACCATACTAGCTACAAAACAAAAATACTTTTTTTTTCAGCCACTACCATTAGCAACAAGCATTTTTCTCAGGCATTTGGGAAAAGGACCCTTATACTTTGTGGGGAGCTCTCAGTTTTGGATAACCTATGTCATCGTAACTCACAAACACGATGCTGGTGCCTTCCTGACAGTGTGGTACTGTACACCAAGCCCACATGACAGCAATCGTTCATTAACAAGTGGCGTTTGACAATACTTAGACACGACCACGGGACCCTTTGCCTGCTTTCCTCCGCACACTTACACAAAGCGGTAGAACTTGAGAAAGCTTTCTTCCATTCTATCTCCATCGATCCCCATCGTGACCTTCCGAGGTAGGCAGAGCAGGACTTAGCATCCTCGTTTTAAATTGCCCAGACTGATGCGACTCCATGTAGATGTGTGGGGTTTGAGGGGGCTCTTTATACCGCTCAACTCTGGCTTTGGTTAGAGCTAACAAAGGAAGCTTTATTTTGTAGCAACGTGAAAGGAGAACAAAGGATTACCTGTCTCTAGGGGCTGTTTAAATTCTAATATAAAACATATAGGAAAAGATCAAGGATTCTTTTCCCCTTCTCCGATACAGGTACCTTATTTAAATATATATATATATATAAATGTAAACATATATCTAATCTTTTTATTTATTTTTTTATTTTTTAAGACTATTCATTAGAGAGGAGAGAGAGAAAGAGAGAGAAGGGGGGAGGAGCAGGAAGCATCAACTCCCATATGTGCCTTGACCAGGCAAGACTGGGGTTTCGAATCAGTGACCTCAGTGTTCCAGGTCAACGCTTGATCCACTGCGCCACCACCGCAGGTCAGGCAATGTAAACATATATTTAAATATCTATGATGCTTTTGTTAAGTTTTATGAGGAGGAGAGAGTGAATCTTTTGGTACATGAAGCATATTTAAACTGCATTGATGGGAACGTTGACAAGGTCCATTGGATATATTCTTGATCTATCCAAGTTCAATTCAACTTTACAACACTTATCCTTATTAGGGATAAGCATTTTAAAAGAAGAGCATCAACTTCCTTTGACAATTAAAATAAAAAATGTTAGGAAAATATATGTGAAAATGTCATTTTCACTGGTTGCACACTATGTAATTTTTGGCATCATGACTGGGTCTCAGAAGCACTGTCATCTGCATTTTCTGTACTTAACTGTGTGATTGTGAGTGACTCTTACTTCAGGTCTAGAGGGAATTTGTGCTAGTTAAGAGAAAGTAAAACATTTTACTGTATAATGTGAGTGACCTGTAACTCACAGCTGCCCAAGGCTGATATCTCATTTACATAACAGACACTTTGGCATTTTCCCAATATTTTCAGGAGGGAATACCATTAAAAAAAGAAAAGCTTAATTCAGAACACTTGGTATGCAGTGCATCTCTTATATTGTCTGGACTGACATATATATATATATATATATATATATATATATCTCCAATTCTTCTGATTTATATTCTGTTAAAAATAGACACACAGGCGATACCATTCTTTTGAGCATGTGCAATGAATTTTAAGGTGACTAAAGCAGAGTGCACTAATGTACACGGAACTGAACTAGGAATAGGTCTTTATTCTAATTCCAGCCCTATATTGTGTCATTGAACATGGCACCAGAAAAATGGCTTCCTCCCTGGTCGGATAGCTCAGTTGGTTAGAGCACCATCTTCATACACAAAGGTTGAGGGTTCCATCCTGGGTCGGGGCACATACACAATTTTTGACAGATGGATGTTTCTGTCTTTCTTTCCCTTTCTTTCTCTCTCAAATCAATACATTAAAAAAAAAAAGAAAGAAAGAAGAGTGGGTTTCTATTACTTTTCATTAAAAGGTAATTGATGGGGAGACTCAGGAGGTGATTTGTAAAGATTCATGGGTTTCAGACTTCCTGTACTGTCTTTGTTATCACAGCAAATCACCTCTGACATTGACCACGTGTACACTGTATTGTTTACCTGACAGTTAATCTCACCGATACCTTAGGTGCATATAACGGATTTTCCCGCTTCTCACAAAGCGGGTGGGGGAAGAGCAGAGAGGAGAGGAGGGAGGGGGAAGAAGAGAACCAGTGATTACTGAGAGTTTACACCAGGCTGGGCACCCTCCCCTGGTCTCTCAGGCACCCCTCACAAGAGCCCCGCAAGGAGCCTTTCCGTCCCAAGTTCACCGACGGCCCCTCAAGTCCAGCGACAGGTCACGGGACCTCCACTGCTGAGGGAGCCCCTCCCATGGAACGGCTCCATGTCTGGTCGAATGCTTTACTCTCATTGTCTGGAAATCCTTAATAATTTTTGAACCAGGAGCTCTCCACATTTTTATCTTACACTAGACCCCTCAAATCACATCGCTGGCCCTGCTGGAGAGGCTGAGCCCCTTTTTCCAAACTAAGATCTGAACGCAGCTCTGGGTCACTGCACAGTGTGAGGCCAGAAGAGACCACCTACCACTCCCTCCGTGCCCTCCCCACAGAGCTGCCCATCCTGAACTGCGCACTTGACATTTATTTAGCACAGATGCTCAGAGAACGGGGGGCGGGGCAGGGAACGGAGAAGAGGGGCCCCTCCCTCCCAGCAACGCCGGGCTTCTCCCCTCTGGCTGGCAAGCCTTCTTCTGCCCTGCAGAAAGCAGAACCCTGCAGTCGGCCCGCTCTGTGTTCTGCGTGAGCTGGGGAGGGTTATCAGCGACTTTGCTACTCTCTCATCCAACCTTCCTAGTAACGAATTCTTCCCGACCTTTCATAGTAATTTCTCAGAGAGGAATCCTGGGACATACAAGTTTCTCCACCCTTTCTGTTGTCACTGATGTCTTCGTGTTCCTTCTTTGGTAGTCCCGGGCACCTGCACAGCCAGCCCAGACTTGAACCGCTGCTGTTAAAGCCCTGGCCCTTTCCGGGGATGCAAGGCGCAAGGCTCCCTATCCCATCAAAGGTCATCGGTAACCCTGGCAAAAGGTAAGAGGGACCGCTGAGATGCAACCTTGCCTCTGGGCTTGGAACCCTGCCCGCAGCCAGTTAGGACGCAGGGGACAAGCAGTGAAGTAAGACAGAAGCCAAAGCCTCATCCTAACCTTTCCCTCCTCACCGGAGCCGAGGAGCAGTGTGGAGCATCTATAGGCTTCTTGTTTCCTTCATCCCTTCTTCCTTTCGATCTTAAATATGCATAAAGCACCAAGTATGTGCCAGCCACTGAGGATGAAAAAAATGAATGTGATGTGGTATTCCCTTGAGACGGAGAGGTAAGTCGTGATGGGGTCAAATTCCATGTGGGCGCCAGGAAAAGAGGGGAGCTCGTCCACCTAGGAGAGAGCACACAGGGTTCCGTGAGGACGCGGGCTTTCTCCAGGTTCTGGGGGGCGGGGGCACAGCAGCGTTTGCTAACACAGAAGCCTGTCAGATTGTCACCTCCGGAGGGGAGGTCCTGGTTGTTTAGATCACAGGTAGCGCACACAGTGGCCCCTGGCTGTGTGGAGAAAGACATTCTGGGGGAGAAAGAGCATGTGCAGTGGCTCCTGGTATCCAGAAGGTCGGTGACATCCAAAGCAGAAGCGAGGGCTGAGGAAGGAGAAGAAAATGAGGCCAAAAAGACCTGATCCGTGTCCACGATGGCTCCCTGTGCTGCCCTGAGTATTTCTTCCTAGAAAGAAGAATTGGAGCACATGAGTGCAGGGGCCACTATTCACGGGACAACATTGGAAAAGGTCAGCCCTGGCTGGTTGCCTCAGGTGTAGAGCATCAGCCCGGTGTGTGGAAGTCCCGGGTTCGATTCCTTGTCAGGGCACATAGGAGAAGCAACCATCTGCTTCTATACCCCTCCTTCTCTCCCTCTCTCTCTCTCTCTCTTTCTCTCTCTCTCTCTCTCTTCCCCTCCCACAGCCAGGGCTTGAATGCTTTGAGCAAGTTGGCTGCAGATTCTGAGGATGACTTCATAGCCTCACCTCAGGTGCTAAAAATAGCTTGGTTGCCAAGCAATGGACCAGTGGCCCCAGATGGGCAGAACATCCTCTGGTAGGGGGCTTGCTGAGTGGATCCTGGTTGGGGCGCATGTGAGAGTCTGTCTCTGCCTCACCGCCTCTCAATTAAAAAGAAAGAAAGAAAAACTCAAGGTCAGGGGCCAGTTTGACAGGGCTGATCATCTGGACCACTTTAAGAGCAGGCTGCGTGTGGCAGGAGGGCCTGGTCCCCCTCATCCAATCCCTCTGAATGATGACACCAGCTTTGCTGGGTGTGATTCTGTGACTTGATGAAATCAACACCTAAGAAAACCAGCCCGCCTTCCATCTTGTGAACTGAACAGGGAGCTGCCACCTTTCGACTCTCGACTCTCGAGAACCCTCCTCCCAGGTCCCCTGGAGGCTGCCGCAGCTTCCTGGGCACATGCAAAGCAGTAACGCCAGACTTCTGGGGCCAGAGACAAAAGGACTCTGTTCCTCAGGGCACAGAAATTAACATGACGTTTACGGTCGCCCCAGGTGTCCTTGGAGATGAGAGGATCCCAGGTAACTGCTGGGCACACAAAGAACCCTGAGCTGGGAGACCTGAGTCGTTTACATTCTAATGAAAGCAAATCTGCCAGACCTTTGCCCTGGAGAGAGTCATTGTCATTATTAGACTGGACAGTACACAGACCTGCCCTCTGCCCTGTGGGAAGACAAGGTTTTCTTACTCCCGTAGCCTCTTCCAAGGGTTTCTGTCCACATCCAGACGTGAACGGAACGGGTCAGAACAAAGACAGTGTCTACACTCGCATACGCAAGGGCCCACGTGGAGCTCCCTAAGAAAACTGAAACGTGTTTTTTAAAGGTAGAAACTAATTTCATTGACTACTTTTGCCACGGCAGATTCAAATCATTTATTTAAAAAAAAACTAGTTGTTGGGCAGATAAAATTTATTATGCTCACTTTGTTAAAGATTACGCTGCCCACGAGGAGGCCTTTGCCCAGGTGATATTAATGTGTGTTGGGGGCAGGCAGGATCGTTGTAGCCTGGGTCTTGGTTTTGGGATTAAGCCTTTCCCACCGTTTTTGATGTGGGGCTGTACAATCCAATCATGCCTCAGAGAAGTGACTTTGTATTAGAGACTTCCCTATTTTGTATATTGGATTAAAGGTTTTGAATCTACACTATAAAATGGGGATGGAGTGGGAGCTTGCGCTCTTGGTTCCTGAGATTATCATTAGAGGAGAGAACTGAGCAGAGAGCAGAAGGAGGCCACATGGAGGAGGCCAGGAGAAGCAGCTAAGATGGCGGAGTGCTGAGTGAGATGCCAGTTTGTGCAGAGTTTGTATCTGGGATAAGGAAGGAGATGGGGAACTGAGGAGAATAAGGCTGGTGAGCTAGAAACCTTTGATTCTAGGAAACTCAGATAAATCAGTAGCTTTGTGAGCACTGAATGTGAGTGGGTTTTGGAGCCCAGTGTGTATTTTTGCTTGCCCGCCGGGTGCAAGCTAGGATTAAAGACTATGGCCCACCAGTTTTTGGCTCCTTTGTTTCTTTACCGACTGTCCGAATCCAATGCGAACCTGCACGGGCCAGGCTGCTTTGATAGTGGTGGCCCTGGCCCTGGCCGCTGGCTCTACACTAGTATATATAATATCTACTCCTTGGGAAGAAATCTTACTGTTGCTTTTCAAACATCCAAGTGCAAATATATTTCAGGCACCTGCCAGGAAATTATTGCACAGAAAGCTCAAGTCGACGTGGCTCTCTAGCGTTGATTCTAAAAGTAAAAAGCCGACACATCTGGAAACACAAATAAACCTAAAGAGTGCCTTAACAGTGTATGTCAAATTAGGTATCACATTAAACAATGTCCTTTGGCTGATGTATACAATATATTCTCTAATAAAAAAAAAATCATTCATAGCATGCTACATTAAGGGTGCAGTGTTTTAATGTAACCAATATTCCATAAATGTATTCGTTAATTTATTTTATTTGTAACTGATACAAAAAGACGTTGCTATCACAAATATATCTGAAGAAAAATACGGATAAATGTTCACTTTGAAAAAACAGTATAATTTCATAAATATAAAGACTAGTCGTTTAAATCTGCATAGTGTTTGCTCTAATGATAGGCTTTGTAAATGTGTGAACACGCCCTGTGACCTTGGGAACTATGAATTGGGTTTTTCTACGTGTGGTAAATACAGAAAAGCAGTTAAACAGCTGAGTACATGGGGTGATGGTAAAATAACAAGAAAAATCCTCAAGTCCTTTTAACAAACAAACGGACAACAATAGCAAATGAAATCATTATGGAAAGTTAGGGCATCCTCTGTGACCTTACTTTTTTTTTTTTTTAAATGAAAAGAAGGAAAATGATATTTTTTCCATGTTAGATTTTTGTTATTAAAGTCGATCCAAATAAGGCCAGCTGAGAGGGTTCGGTGTGGCCAATGTGCAGACTGTCATAAAATGTAACTATTTTGCAGCAGGTTGAATTCATGAGTGTTCACCTGTTTCTGCTGCCCCCCCCCCCTCCTTTCGGCCTCTCCCTCTTTTTTCTCCTTCTCCTCCTATTTCTGAGTCTAATCCACAGGCAGTCCTGCTCACAGCTTCCATGTGCAGCTCCGTGAATGTTTGAGATATGGGTGCGCCCAGGTCACCACCAGACAGACCAGAATGTAGAGTAGACCCTTTCCTGTGCCCCAGCCTTCCTGTGTTCGCTCCCAGTTCACAGCCTCCTGCCAAGAAGCCACCGCTGGGCGGAGGCCCCTCCCGGTAGGGTGGCTTTGTCCCATTTCGGATTTCATAGGAAGTCTTTTATGTCTGGCTTTTCGGTCCAACTTTATGATTACAAAGTTAACCCTTGCTGTCTCATTTAGCCATAGAGGGCCCTTCCTTCCTTCCTTCCTTCCTTCCTTCCTTCCTTCCTTCCTTCCTTCCTTCCTTCCTTCCTTCCTTCCTCCCTCCCTCCCTCCCTCCCTTCCTTCCTCCCTCCCTTCTCCCTTCCCTCCCTCCCTCCCTCTCTCTCTCTTTCTTTCTTTCTTTCTTTCTTTCTTTCTTTCTTTCTTTCTTTCTTTCTTTCTTTCTTTTTTGGTATTTTTCTGAAGTGAGAAGCAGGGAGGCAGAGAGACAGATTCCCACATGCGCCCGACCGGGATCCACCCGGCATGCCCACCAGGGGACGATGCTCTGCCCATCTGGGGCATTGCTCCGCTGCAGCCAGAGCCATTCTAGCACCTGAGGCGGAGGCCATGGAGCCATCCTCAGCACCTGGGCTAAGTTTGCTCCAGTGGAACCTTGGCTGCAGGAGGGGAAGAGAGACAGAGAGAAAGGAGAGGGGGAAGGATGGAGAAGCAGATGGGCGCTTTTCCTGTGTGCCCTGACCGGGAATCGAACCCGGGACTTCCGCATGCTGGGCGAATGCTCTACCACTGAGCCAACTGCCAGGGCCAGCGGGCTCTTTCTTCTTGCTGCATAGCATTTTGTGACACGAATAGACCACAATTTATTTATCCAGTCTGTTGTTGAGGGACAATTGGGTTTTTTTGTTTGGGCTGTTACTAATAAAACTGATAGGAGTATGGTTGATGTACGTGTCTTTTGGTGATGTTTGCTCTCATTTCTACCTGGAAATAGAATGCTGGGTTCTGGGATAGGGATGTGTTCAGCTCTAGTAGAAATTGTCAAAAAGTTGTACAAAGCAGTGGCGTTGCTGTGCCTTCCCATCAGCACAGTCTGACAGTTCTGGTCGCTCTAGACTCACACCGATAGGTAGTATTACCAGCCTTCTTCACTTGAGCTGTTGTGGAGAGGTGTGTGAAATGGTATCTACTGTGGTTCTAATGACCTGTCCCAGTTAACTGATGACATATGCGTGTCCTCACCGGCCGTTTGCTCACCCCCGTCGGAAAAGTGCTTGTTCAGATTCGTCGCCCGTGTTTTACAATTGTTTTTTTCTATGCTTTGTTCATTGATCTGTAGGAATTCTTCACACAT
The DNA here is from genome assembly GCF_036850995.1 of Saccopteryx leptura. Taxonomy (NCBI): domain Eukaryota; kingdom Metazoa; phylum Chordata; class Mammalia; order Chiroptera; family Emballonuridae; genus Saccopteryx; species Saccopteryx leptura. The sequence goes on from NC_089513.1 coordinate 78,047,758, forward strand.
TCTGGATCCCAGCTCTTCGTCTGAGAGACGCACTGCAGACATCTTTTCTCTATCTCATCGCTTCACGGTCTCCATGAACAGGAGTCTTGAATGAAATCCTACTTGCCAACCTCTTTCTCATGATTAGTGCTTTCTGTTTTTGTAATTTCTTAAGCTTTTTTTTTTTTTTTTTTTTTTTGTGAGTGTGATTTCTCAAAAAGCATGGCCTACGCTGATGGTAGGAGGATGTCCTTTCACATTGTCTCCTGTATGCTTTCTTGTCCTTCTCTTCACACAGGAGTCTATGGCCCACCTGGCATTGACATTACGTGTGATATGAGACAGGAGTCAAGGTTCATTTTTCTCCATAGGAATATAAGATAACCCAGCACCGTCTGCTGAAATGATTACCCCTTCCTCAGCGCACGCTAGTGGCACCTTTGTCGTAGTTAAATAAGGTTTCTATTTATAGATGGGTCTTTTTCCAATTCTATTCCCTCTGTCTATTCTCAGACCAATGCCACACTGTTTTAATTACTGTAACCTTATCACAAACTTTGTTCTTGTCCACAATTATCATTGCTACTGACTGCATCTCAAGTTAAATTTCAGAACCAGTCTGTCAATACACACACATCCAGAGGCACACATGCACACCCACACACTGTTAGATGCAATTGTTTCTTAATTGTCACAACGAGAAAACTAAGTAGCATAGCTCTTTCTCTTGTTATTCTTTTAAGCAGTTTAAATTGCAGTTGGGATTTGACCTCGGGGAGAAGGGGATAGCGCAAATATAAAACGACTATTTCTCCAGATGTGATAAAAGTCACTGCGTCAGAAGTTAACGGTTCATCTTTCCTTTGTAGAAAGGATACAAAACTATCTGAGTAGCTTTGAAGAGAGGTTTGATATTGTTTAAAATTCCTAATTGTTCAAACCTTTCTCTGTATCTCATGCCTTACAAGTCTGTCCCACTAGGAGCCTTGATCAGTTCATGGAGACTGGCTATTTCCATTTCATGACAAGTAAAACTGAACATAAACTAATTAAATTTTATTCATCATTATGCGTAATGATATTGTAGTAGCCGTTAAAATTATGGAGTAGTGTTGTCATTCTCGTTCACGCTGTCATCGTACTCCCTTTCGTAACAGGTTTCACGTCCGCGTACAAGGAGTAAACAAGAGGTTGTATTTCTCCTTTTCTTTTTTTTTTTTTTTTTGTTTGTTTTTTTTTTCTTTTCTGAAGCTGGAAACGGGGAGAGACAGTCAGACAGACTCCCGCATGCGCCCGACCGGGATCCACCCGGCACACCCACCAGGGGCGGTGCTCTGCCCACCAGGGGGCGATGCTCTGCCCCTCCGGGGCGTCGCTCTGCCGCGACCAGAGCCACTCTAGCACCTGGGGCAGAGGCCAAGGAGCCATCCCCAGCGCCCGGGCCATCTTTGCTCCAATGGAGCCTTGGCTGTGGGAGGGGAAGAGAGAGACAGAGAGGAAGGAGGGGGGGTGGAGAAGCAAATGGGCGCTTCTCCTATGTGCCCTGGCCGGGAATCGAACCCAGGTCCCCCGCACGCCAGGCTGACGCTCTACCGCTGAGCCAACCGGCCAGGGCCTCCTTTTCTTTTTTAAGTTTCCATGTAAAGTATCTACAAGTGCAATGATAAAGTAGAATTAGAACACTGCCCGTGGCTGCGAAGTGGGCATCACTAGAGAAAGATGGGACCGTTTTAGGAGAGGTCTACATGATAGTGGTCACGTGGTCCAGGAGATCACTAAAGGAACAAACGAAGCCAGCTGAGGTCTGCACGTCCGCTGGGTTAGAGAAAGCGGCTGAAACTTGGAGACAGAAGCAGTGAATCTTCTCAGAGGCTGGGGCTGGAATTCATTTTACTTCACACGTTCGTAAATGACCCCGAAAACAGGGTGCTAGTCTACCGTGAGCTTTCAGCTTGACTAAGTACGGAAAGATAAACTTTGGAAAGACGTCTGAAGGCTGTTTGGCCTGTCACGTGTTTCATCTTTAGTACAGACACAGCAGGGGCGGGGGGTCATTATGGAGTAGTAGACAAACATTTTTCATCTGATTTCATCTGAAATCCCTCGTTTTTGTTTCAGGACATTTCTGAATTCTAGGGGGGGGGGCGGGGAAACAGTCATTCGAGATTGGCTCCTGCAGTCAGTGTTTAGAAACCGTATTTAGAGGGAGGAGGGTGGCCAAGTTCTAAATTTAGATCGCACAAGGGAGAGCGCGGGAGCCAAGACGCGGAAGAGGGACAGAGCTGTGTAGACGTGAAGGAGGGGCTGCATCAGGGAGCCCAGAGGGAGAGAACGTGGTGGGGGACCCGTGTGACCAACTCTGTCACACGGGGCAGATAGGGAGAGAGAATAGTAACAATAGTAACCGAGAAGGGCTAACGCCTTGATATTTATCAGGTCACCAAGGAGAATGACGGCGAAGTGTATTACATAAGTAGAACATGTCAGTCCAAAGGCGAGAGAGGTGAGGATCACAGTTTATAGTATGAAAGATCCTAAAAGGGTAATTCCCACGGACTTGCTCCTGGAGAGTGAGGGTGAGGGAGGGGCATCCCTTGGGCTCTCAAGGGAGCGAAGCGTAAAACCAGTGAACGGCACCGGAACCGGACGACGCGGGTTTTGAAGTCATGGCGACGGGTTACTTCAAGATTCAGGACGGGCTGAGATCACGTACTTAGAAAGGTCTGGGGTACGCGCGCACGGATGAGGGGTGTCTGACCGGTGCTGGAGGAGCAGACCTTGGCGCTCTGGTGGACGCGGTGGAGAGCAAACAGCCTTCCCACCGACCACTGGTTGGGTGTGTTTTTAGGGACGGACTGTCTCTAGCCAGAAAAGCTGCGAGGTGCTCCTGGACGACATTTCTTACTAGTTTACATGTGAATAATTGCAGACTCTTAAAAATAGAGAGGAAAGCCCTGGCTGGTTGGCTCAGTGGTAGAGCGTTGGCCTGGCGTGCAGGAGTCCCGGGTTCGATTCCTGGCCAGGACACACAGGAGAAGCGCCCATCTGCTTCTCCACCCCTCCCCCTCTCCTTCCTCTCTGTCTCTCTCTTCCCCTCCCGCAGCCAAGGCTCCATTGGAGCAAGGTTTGCCCGGGCGCTGAGGGTGGTTCTGTGGCCTCTACCTCAGGCACTAGAATGGCTCTAATTGTGGCCAAACAACGCCCCAGATGGGCAGAGTATCGCCCCCTGGTGGGCATGCCAGGTGGATCCCGGTCGGGCGCATGCGGGAGTCTGTCTGACTGCCTCCCCGTTTCCAGCTTCAGGAAAAAAAAAAAAAAAAAGAGAGAGGAAAAATCACTCATCTCTCACACCAAAGATAGCAGTTGCTTCCATCCCCCGGGAAGTGCCCCCTGATCAAGCCGAGAGGAATCGGTGATTCAGGCTGACGGAAAAGCCGCAGAAACGGCAGAAAGCTGTCCTGTCTAATCCAGAGGCAAAGAAGACAGATTTTCATGTTCCAATTTGTTTTCTTTTTAAATTAAAGATTTTTTTTAATGTACACCTTTAGCAGCATTACCAAGAATTATAAGTGTGTTTCATTATAGATATTTTCAATTAATTAAACTTCCTTTAAATTAGAAAAAATGCCAGATAGCTTTAATTCTCAGGAATTTGGCACTTTATAGATATCAAAACATAATTACTGGTAAGAGTCTCAGCGAAGCACTGTGTAAAAAGAAATCACATCTTTGTTTTACAAATTGAGAAATTAAAAATCAATAGCCTGTTCTGAGTCGCTGACTGACTGCCACCGTTCAAATTGTATTACTATGTTTTTTTTGTTTGTTTTTTGAGGAAACAGAGAGAGTGGATGAAATCTCTTAAGGGAGGATTTAGAAGGTTTAAGTGGCATTCAGTCTAACATGGGCTCCATGGTAACCATATGGGCTATGAAATGTTCGATGAATAGCCAAAACATTTAGGTAGACAGCATGTCAAGCCAACCAAGGATGAAATCTGAACACTTTAATTCTCTCTGCTTGAAATCCAGGCTTGCAGCTCAAGTACCTTGGTGGAATCCTCTCTTTGGGGGTCTATTCTAGTCAACATGAATCATTTATGTGAATCAGAAAAGCATCCCCTCTGGTATAAATGCTTTCTCGTTCTGGGGAGGTTTTTGTTTGTTTGTTTGTGTTTATGTGGCAGACAGAGAGAGAGAGAGAGAGAGGAACAGACAGACAGGAAGGGAGAGAGATGAGAAGCATCAATTCTTCATTGTGGCACCTTAGTTATTCACTGATTGCTTTCTCACATCTGCCCTGACTGGGAGGCTACAGCAGAGTGAGTGACCTCTTGCTCAAACCAGCGATTTTGGGCTCAAGCTGGTGAGCCTTGCCCAAACCAGATGAGCCTGCACTCAAGCTGGTGACCTCGGGGTTTTGAACCTGGATCCCCTGCATCCCAGGCCGATGCCCTATCCACTGTGCCACCACCTGGTCAGGCTGGGGAGTTTGTTTTGCTTCAACTCTGCCCTTGGTGAAAATATGGGAGGGCAGGTGGCATGCCCTTCTCCAGTGGGCCAGCGAAGGCAAGCCAGCTGGGGGAAATTTTGGGGGCTCAGGAACTGGGAAAACTGGGGTGCAAGCACAACACCACTGACATAGAAACAGAATGCCACTAGGACGGAGCCCCGTTCACTCCTGCAGTCTGTGTGCCTCCCTTTCATCCGTTCATTCCGTCACCTCTGCGCCCACCTGCCTCACGGGTGTGATGAGCCTTGGCTGGAGTGTGTGCGCCGTGGGGTGTTTCTGGGACTGGCGGGGGGCGGGGGAGTGTTATTCACAGACGAGTATAAGCAAGGGGCTCCGGGTCCCACCGGGGCAGAGAGGGATGGGGATGCACTCTCTCCAGCCTCATACAAGTGCTTCCGGGAAGTGAGCCCCCATGTCTAGAGGAGCCCTGAGCAGGGAGGACTCGGAGGCTAGGACCCCTGGGGTGGACTCCTAAGGGGAAGGGAGTTTGGGAACAGGAGCTGGATCTTCTGGGGAGAAGGGGAGATGGAGCCAGGTGTGTGTGTGGGAGGACAGCAGCCTCTTCCAGACTGAGAGAAATAGAACCCTTCTGTATACCAGGTCTTTCTCTTTCCAGACCGAGAAAAATAGAACCCTTCCTGTAGACCAGGTCTTTCTCTTTCCAGACCGAGAAAAATATAACCCTTCCTGTAGACCAGGTCTTTCTCTTTCCGGTCTGAGAAAAATAGAACCCTTCCTGTATACCAGGTCTTTCTCTTTCTGGTCTGAGAAAAATAGAACCCTTCCTGTATACCAGGTCTTTCTAGACTGAGAAAAATAGAACCCTTCCTGTCTACCAGGTCTTTCTCTTTCCAGACCGAGAAAAACAGAACCCTTCCTGTCTACCAGGTCTTTCTCTTTCCAGACTGAGAAAAATAGAACCCTTCCTGTATACCAGGTCTTTCTCTTTCCAGACTGAGAAAAATAGAACCCTTCCTGTAGACCAGGTCTTTCTCTTTCCAGACCGAGAAGAATAGAACCCTTCCTGTCTACCAGCTCTTTCTCTTTCCAGACTGAGAAGAATAGAACCCTTCCTGTCTACCAGCTCTTTCTCTTTCCAGACCGAGAAGAATAGAACCCTTCCTGTATACCAGGTCTTTCTAGACTGAGAAAAATAGAACCCTTCCTGTCTACCAGCTCTTTCTCTTTCCAGACCGAGAAAAACAGAACCCTTCCTGTCTACCAGGTCTTTCTCTTTCCAGACTGCACACACAATATTTTGAGGGCCAAGACTCTGCTCTAAGCCTCCTTCGATGCCTTTCCACATCTAGTCCAAGGCGTCAGAGCTAGGAGTCATTCCATAAACGGGTAGGTTTTCAATAACGAAAGTTCGGATGGTTTCTCCACACATAGGAATTATTTTCTTCAACCCTAATAGGACAATGTTGTGTCTGAGGCGAGTAATAACACACTTTGTTCAGCGGGGTCTTGGCGATTGGTGGCTCTGATCCTGTGTGAGAGCCTGGTTATCCGCACGGGGCTTTTGTTACATGTCTAACTCGAAATCAATTACCTGAAATTTCAATTTGTCCTGAATTCTCCTGTGTTCTGCGGAGGTCATGTTCCGTCACCCTGACACGGCGGCGGCAGCTTTGACGGCACCCGTTCTCGCTAAGGAAGAGAGGGAGTCATCAGCGAGATGTGATCGTCAGCTCGGTCCTGAGGCTCGGGGCCCTGGGCACCCCCATCTCAGAGAAAGACACGGTGCTCTCACGTCCCTGCGCCCTTAGAAAATGAGAGGCAGCCCACCCCACCCCACCCCAATGTTCCCACAGCAGCAGTACCAACATTAAGACACACAGATTTGATAAAACAAGGTGCATGTAAAAGGACACCTAATTAGAGGAGTTTTCGTAACGTTCCAGCAGAGAAATATGTCCAAATCATCCATTTTTGCCATTGAACGTTAGCTGGTTTGGTATCTAATTTCCGATAGTGAGTATATGTGTAGTTAAATCAGTCTTATTTATTAGATAACTATGTTTCAAGAGATTTCTCAAATGATATATAAGAAAAAAAATAGTTTGATGGGTAACTATGTATCTAAGAAAGATATCTGTTGTATTATATATGTATCTACCTTTTAGTTTTCTGTATATTATGATGTTTTGACATCAACAAAACAAACCTCCCAGCCGGCCTGGAAGAGGCTGCCAAGTCTATGGCTGCCAATTCTTAGAGACAGCAAGGGGCTCAGCTGGGAGCATGCCTTTAATATGCAAACTAACCAATCCAGAGCTGGGTTCTTTAACCCATGGCGATGGTCCTCTGCTTGAATCATCTCATAGCCGGGTACCAGGTCACTGGGGGCTACCCCTGTAGTTTAAAACCCACCCAACCTATTCAAACTAGCCTTTCCTAAAGTGCAACCCCGGGCCCTGGCCGTTGGCTCAGCGGTAGAGCGTCGGCCTGGCGTGCAGGGGACCCGGGTTCGATTCCCGGACAGGGCACATAGGAGAAGTGCCCATTTGCTTCTCCACGCCCCCCTCCTTCCTCTCTGTCTCTCTCTTCCCCACCCATAGCCAAGGCTCCATTGGAGCAAGGATGGCCCAGGCGCTGGGGATGGCTCCTTGGCCTCTGCCCCAGGTGCTAGAATGGCTCTGATTGCAGCAGAGCGACCCCCCGGAGGGGCAGAGCATCACCCCCTGGTGGGCAGAGCGTCGCCCCTGGTGGGCGTGCCAGGTGGATCCCGGTCGGGCGCATGCGGGAGTCTGTCTGACTGTCTCTCCCCGTTTCCAGCTTCAGAAAAATACAAAAAAAAAAAAAAAAAAAAAAAAAAAGATAAAGTGCAACCCTGCCCTGAGGTGCCTTTCCCATAGAAACCCCGATAAAGGCTATCCTCCGCTCTGGCCTCACCCCGGGTTCTGGCCCTGAGCACCCTGGGTCAGGAGCACCCTCAGCGGCATATGACTGCTTCAGGTCTCCCGGATGTGAGTGAGCGTCATGAACTTCATTCCCCCCTCCCCCAGCCTCTCTTCTCTCTCTCTCTCTCTCTCTCTCTCTCTCTCTCTCTCTGCTTGTGGCCCCACGGGACTGGCCATCTCATAAAGACAACACAAAATGCTTGACAAACAGGAAGGTGTCAGAGGGAGGGCAGACAGACACAACAGCAGGGGGTTGAGTTTTTAATTCATTCCTTTGGAAAAACAGTTGCGTGGCTATTTGAGATGGAAACAATATGTTCCTTTGAAGGTAAAGTGACCAACTTTTTTACAATGAAAAAGAGAACAAAAATTGAAGAAAACAATATCGTACGTAAAAGAGACATTTTATTCATTGCAACAATAATACACTATAATATGATAAATGCATAATAAAGGCATGCGTAATATTTTATATTATCATTATGCTTACATGCCTATTAATTTTTAATAATAATTGTAAGAAAAAAAGTACTCATTTAGATACAACTACGCCACATCACACGCAATGGATCGACTCTGCATCAATCAAATATGGACATTTACAGATGAGTCTTCCAATATCAAAAAGGGGGACATGAAGGAGGACTCTTTTCAAGGGAGGACGGAACTTACAAAAGAAGGACTGTCCTCCCTAAAGGAGGACGACTGGTCACCTTATTTGAAGGGGAAATCAAGTTACTTGATGTCAACAGACGTCCAGGAACATGGCCCAAGCCCTTGGCGCCTTCTCCTCAAGCTGTGTACACAGAAGAATGTTTGCCTCCCGCGGCCACCAAACACCACCCACTGGCCATCACTCCCCCCAGAACTGCCTGTGGGGGGTTGCGGGCTCCCACTTTTATTCCACTGCTAGCTGCCTTTCTTTAGTTTCCCACCTGCCTTTGCAAAGCAGCACGAAGTTAGAGACCCTGAGTCCGAATCCTAATTTACTCCACAACCCTTCTTCATTCCTTCATGCCTTTTGTACTTGGACATACAGTGATTCATGCACTGGCTTCGTTACATCTATATTAGCTGGGGGTGAGGAGAAAGTATCATGAATTTCCTGATCATTTATTTTCTCATCTAGAAAATCAGGCTACTAATGACAGTTAATGCTTCCTTTTTTTTAAAAAGAAAATTTATTGAATTTATTGGGGTGACATTAGTCAATAGAATTATACAGGTTTCAGGTGCACAATTCGACAACACATCATCTGTGTATTTATCGCATTGACCCTTAACACCTCTTGGGCATCTCCTTAGTGCCAGACGGCCTTTGCCTCACTTTATTCTGTACTCTCAGTAACTACAGAATGTCCTTACTATTTTTACCGCTACTTGGCAGATGAAAAAAAAGTGAGGTTGATGGAAGTGAAATAATTTCCTCAAGGTCAGTTAGGTTGTGAGTGGGATGAGAATTAGAATCCATGCCCGACTCTTTCCAAGTCATATATTTTATGCATTCTACTATTATTCAACAAGAGTGGCATTTTAATCTTATTGCAGAGCAGCACTGAGCATCCCAAATGGTCCGAAATGTTTTTTTAATAGTCTATCCAAAGGTCTTCTCTCATAGTTTAACCCGCCTGGATGGCGTGGCTGGTTTGTCTCTGATTTTTTTCCGTTCACCTTGATCTCGAGAACAGAGCACCAAGTGTCCCGTGTGAGTCCTTTCTTACACAGATAAACCGACCATCCCGTATTCTTATACGTTTCTCCTCGTAACCTCAGCAAAGCATTTCAGCCTCAGTTCCATCATCAGTGAGACCTCTATTATACGACAATGCGAGGCCAAGTCCTTTTCAAGTTAAAAAAGGAGGCTGAGTGTATGTATTCTTTTCTGGACGCGTAGGTCCTTGGTCTGACAACCCACTTTCCAATCAGCGTCGTCATTCCGCAAACCCAACTAATCTTCTTCCCCTGGATTCACCTTGACGACGAGACGTGGGAACTTTCCAATGAGCTTAACTTGGGACCCGAGGGGATGACTTCCACTGTACTTGGCGGTTTGACTACATTCCCATGTAACGTCACACTCCCTTGTGTGGGGCTTGCTCAATTTGACTTTGAAACGTGTGTGCAGAGCTCGAAACATTTTTAAAATGTACAAAAACGCATAGGGGACGCCGAGTGGGACCCACGAGGTGTTAGTTCCCCTTCTCCTCTCCCTCCATCCTTTTCCCAGACTGTCGAATCTCAATTTAGGATTGCCACCAGCTTTCTGGTTTACACGAAAGACCACAGCCCTCATACCAGATCACTTTACAAGAATATTCTTTTGCCCACAGAGAGGGACAGAGAGGCAGGGTGTGAAAAGGACATGGGAGAGCAAATTGGAAAACTGTGGTGCTCCCGGATTGGTATACACAGCTCTGTGAAGAAACATTATGTATCAGTGCAATTGGGAGTAGGCTCCTAAAGTCATGTTCATGAACCCTGTGTGAACCACAGAATGATTTTAGAGTCATGTCAGTTAAAGGAAAGCAAAGGGACGTGTTGGGTCACCGTCATACTTTAACCCCTTTCTAATAAATATTAATGAAGTTCCTTATTTAGCTATTATTGTCTAATGCACTTTGCAATACGTGGTAATTTGTGGCTAGCCACCCTGAGCTCTTGTGTTGATCAACCCAAATGGCTTGCTAGAGAACAGGTATTGGTGATGAAGTATTTCCTAAGTTAATTTGGTAACATTGTAGTCCGAGTGAAAAGTTCTTTTAATCATATGGAATGGAGTAAACGGTCATTTAATAAACTAATTTGAGTTTTACCTGGTGATAAAATTTCTTTTGACTAAATGCAGAGTTTGTCCCATTTAATTTCTGACAGTGCCTCTTCTCCTGGGCATTTTACGAAAGAACCTATGTAATTAAAGCAAATGGAACTGAATCCTTGTGGGTGGATCATGATCTTGCAAAGATTTGATACAAAAAGGATATTTTTTAGACTGTTTACTTATAGATCTAAGACTATTTTTAAAAAAGCCTTTGAAATTCATAGTAAACGGTCTGATACATTTGTTTCAGACGTTGTTACAATGGTTGGATGCACGTTTCTAGAAGCCACAAAAAGATCAAGTGTCAAAATACGCCAAAAACATTCTCGTAACCCCTTCCATCCCCGTCCATATTTCATCGGATAAAAAGCATTTCTCATGCCTCTGTCAGAGAAGCCTTCTTGAAGCTTGACCTAATTTGTGGAATGATTTAAGAATTTAAAACTTGCTGTTTCTATCTTGGGCGTGTTTCATTCATCATTTAGCTCTCTACGAGACTGAAGACACGTAGCAAGAATAGCTCTCACATACCAACATGCAAATGCAAACATCCTCTTGGGTCATGCCCAGTGCCGTATCTGCTAATCTAATGTCCCCTGTAACAGTACTTCTAGAACTGGGGCAGAGAGAGCCCCTGACCATGTGCTAATGCTCTTCAGGACAAGAAATGATGTTATTTGCTTTAGATATCAAGTCACTTCTTTTTTTTTTTAAATAAAAAATGAGCCTATTTAATGCATGGGAGCTTGCCATATTCCTCCTTTAATGCTGTGCTCTCCGCAATGATTTCTGATTACCCGAATGCCTAGTACACAGGCTAATCAGGGCGCTTTTCACACAAGCGCGGGTGCGGAGTGCCTCCTACGAGTTTAATCACAGTGTGCGGTTCATGCAGTAATGGGTCCTAATTGTCCCCCACCAAGTCGTCTGGAGGGTCCTGCTTCATTCATGTTCTTACCACCGGACCTTCTCCACAGCCACCCCCGTTGCCTTGAAGTTGCAACTCAGCTCGGCACGAATCACGGCTCCCAAGTCAGGAAGGGAGAGGGGACGGACTGACCGCCTTCCCGCTTTACAGGAGACTAGAAATGAATAGCGGTCCTGATACAACGTTCTGTGACCTTTCAGTTTTGGTTTTTTTTTCTTCTCTGGAGAAACAGGCTGGTTGCCACCCAGGTAAATCCAATTAAAGTCTAGTTGGCAGCTTATGTACAGATGCATCAGGAAGGTTTTTCTTTTCTTTTTTTTTAATTATTTTTTTTATTTCTATTGGTTTCAGACACCTTTGGGGTCCTTTTCTCTGTGCTGCTTGGGGAGCTGCGCATCTAGGTCGTGTTAGAGAAGAGCACCCCCAGGACTGCCTTCTCTACAACCAAACTTGCACGATTCCAAACTGGGCAACGGATGGGTGTAGACGGACTGGTTTCTGCACAGAGTACGTGGCTGCCTAAGTCATCGTATTTCAGTTTCCTTCTGCTTTATATAACACATACTCTCCCCCCACACGACGCATGACAGCTAGTTGACACCTGAACTTGTTCTAACAAGTGCAAGCTATTGGTGTTCCGTACTTAGAGGAATCAGGCTATAAGTTTTTTGTTTGTTTGTTTTTATTTTGTATTTTTCTGAAGCTGGAAACGGGGAGAGACAGTCCGACAGACTCCCGCATGCGCCCGACCGGGATCCACCCGGCACGCCCACCAAGGGGCGATGCTCTGCCCCGCCCCCGGGGTGTCACTCTGTTGCGACCAGAGCCACTCCAGCGCCTGGGGCAGAGGCCAAGGAGCCAGCGCTCGGGCCATCTTTGCTCCTATGGAGCCTCGCTGCAGGAGGGGAAGAGAGAGACAGAGGGGAAGGAGAGGGGGAGGGGTGGAGAAGCAGATGGGCGCTTCTCCTGGGTGCCCTGGCCGGGAATTGAACCCAGGACTTCTGCACGCCAGGCCAATGCTCTACCACTGAGCAAACCGGCCAGGGCAGGCTATAAGTTTTTATTGAGCCCTTACGACGTGGGAAAACAGCAAAGAGCAAGAGAAATCTCGGCTCTCCACAATCTTATGAGCCAGGGAGGGTAGACAGAGATACAGCAAAGAAGTAACACAGGAGCTTAAATGCACAGTGATGTGTAAACGGGATGAGGACTCGGTGGGGTGGTGAGGGGCGCACACAGGCTCCCGAGGTCAGAATGAGGGAATTGTGAAAGCACAGAAAGACCACATGGCCATGAGAAGGTGAAGTCAAAGACAATCTCTACTTAAAAAATCTCCGTTTATATACTACAGAGCCACAATAATCAAAATGGCATGGCGTTGGGAGAAAAATGCACACTCAGACCAATGGATCACAATTGAGAGCCCAGAAATAAAACCACAGATATAGTGTCAAACCATCTTTGATAAAGAGCCAAAAACACACAATGGAGAAAAGAAAGTCTCTTCAGTAAATGGTGCTAGGAAAATTGGAAAGCCACATGCAGAAGAATGAAACTGGACTACACCTTGTCCCCCGGCACAAAAATTAATTTGGAATGGATCAAAGACATAAATATAAGATCTGTAACAATAAATTATATAGAAGAAAACATAGGTACTGAACTCATGGACCTTGGTCATAAAGAACATTTTATGAACTTGACCCCAAAGGCAAGGGAAGTAAAGGCAAAATAAATGAATGGAACTACATCAAACTTAAAAGCTTCTGCACAGCAAAAGAAACTGACAACAAAACAAATAGGCAGCCAACTAAATGGGAGATGATATTTGAAAATAGCAGCTCCTATAAGGGGTTAATATCCAAAATATATCAAGAACTCACAAAGCTTAGCAACAAACAAGCAAAGAAACCAATAAAAAAAATAAGGAGAGGACCTGAACAGACACTTCTCCCAGGAAGAAATACAAATGGCCAACAGATTTATGAAAAGATGTTCCTTTATCTTCTCTAGCTATTAGAGAAATGCAAATCAAAACTACAATGAGATACCACCTCACACCTGTTACATTGGCTGTTATCAACAAGACAGGTAATAACAAGTGTTGGAGAGGCTGTGGAGAAAAAGGAACCCTCATTCACTGCTGGTGGGAATGTAAACTGATACAGCTACTATGGAAAAAGTATGGTGGTTCCTCAAAAAATTAAGAATAGAACTATCATATGACTGAGCAATCCCCCTACTGGGTATCAACCTGAAAAACTTGACAACATTGGTACGCAAAGACACATGCACCCCCATGTTCATCGCAGCATTATTCACAGTGGCCAAGACATGGAAACAACCAAAGTGTCCCTCAGTAGGGGATTGGATAAAAAAGACGTGGAACATATATACTATGAAATACTTCTCAGGCATAAGAAATGATGACAGATTGCCATTTATGACAACATGGATGGACCTTGAGAACATTATATTAAGTGAAGTAAGTAAACCAGAAAAAGCTGAGAACTGTAAGATTTCACCCATAGGTGGGATATAAAACTGAGAGTGACAGACATAAACAAAAGTGAAGTGGTTACCAGGGGGAGGGGAGTAAAGAAGGACAAATATACGGTGACAGAAAATGACGTGACTCTGGGTGATGGGCACACAACGCCATCAGCAGTTCAAATGCTTTAGAAATGTTCACCTGACCCCTATGTCCTCTTCCTGATCAATGTCACCCCATTAAATTTAATTTCTAAATTTAAAAAGGGAATAAACAAACAAAAATAATCTCCGTTTATGAAATACCCACCATAGATAAACCCTCAGAGGTAGACAACAAACAGGCCACGGCCAGAGGCTGGGGGAACAGAGACAGACCGCGTCACGGGGACGGGCGGTAGAATGATCCTGCTCGCAAAAGTGAGGGGGTGTTTTAAAATGAACAGGAAGCAGTACAGTATCCCCTCACTTCTGTGAGCAGTGCATTTTGGAACTAGCTCGAGATGGTGGCCACGCAACATTGTAAACGTCCTACGTGCCGCTGACGCATTTACTGACTTTTTCAAAGTTCGTGGTTCGCTTTATGTTGTGTCCCTGTCACCTCAATCACTTAAAAAGAAAGAATACCGCACGACGTTGACCATAGGATGGGGCGCACAGGGACAGGGAAGGCTGGGTGGGGCCCCCCTTCACTGATTGATCCGTTCCCTCATTGAACTGTCTCCACTTCTCCACTGTCTGTGGACCACCTGCCCAGCACTGTACTGTGTGTCGTCACGAGGGGTCTTTAGAGCAAACTGTCCGGGGGGGGGGGGGGCGGGGGACAGACACATGCAAGTCCTTTGTGCCGACCATGGACTTTCCTTCTATGGGGGATGCCAATCCGCCAGTCTTCTACTTTACAAGTTAATCATAAACTATATAATGAAAAAAAAAACCAACACACTTTTTTTTCCTTTTAGTGAAAGTGGATCACAGGCTTTCCCCACGCACCCCTTTTTCAAAGTTTGATGCCTCGGTCCTTTTAAAATTGAGCATCGGACTCACCAGGTTACGAAAGAAAATAAATCTGTGGGTCGTTAAGGGGGTGTGTGTCTGCACCACGCCGGCATGTGCAGGTGTGTGTTGCAACTCCCAATGTATCAAAACTGCATTTCTCCTAAACGCTTTTCACAGAGAACTCGCTCAGCAAGTTCTGGGGTCGAGACAGGGACCCGCTGCCCTGCTGTCTCTGCCTCCACTTGTGCTGCAGAGCCCGGGGCACGCCGGCATTCCAGACCCTCTGAAGAGCTATGTACAGAAATCCCTGTACTTGACTTAATTCAAGACTCCCTCAAGTCATTTCCAGACATCGAGTTCCTCTGCTGTTTGCACAGAACACCTGTTATCACCTGACAGAACTGATAGGATACGGGTCACATGTTCAGTCTCTTGGATGAGTTAGCCCGGCCATTGAGGTCCCAGCATTTACTGAGCCGTGACCTTGGCGTTGACCGGTGCTTCACACGCAGGGCCGCCCCCCCCCCTCCATCTCCACTGTCCCCACCTCCTCCGAACATGCCGGACACGGCATCTTGTGTCACCGCTGCCCCTTCCTCTGGAACAGAAGCACTGTGGATGCTTAGGGACTTCTCCTGTTTTGGTCTCCGCTTGTCTGAGAAAGTCCAGCACCGATTCATTTTTGTTGAGTGGATGAATGCCTGGAGTAGGTGCTAAAACCACATGCTAATTTACTGGCTGAACTGTTGCTGCATGATCGTGATGTTCCCGTTCTGCTAAGAGGAGGTTTGACCAGGGAGAGGTCCTGTCATCGACGTGCGGCTTGACCCTCCGAGCAGGACGAATGTTCAGGTGCGTCCTCGTGCCTCCTGATCATCCAGAGGACGATCGATTTATTTTAAAAGTGGGTAAGGCAACATTTAAAAAAAAAAAGGCAAATGTATGTTCTTCTTGTTTCCATAAACCGGTTCTCAAACATGATTTTAAGTTAATAAAACTGTAACTGGAACTCATTTCATTTTTTGAAAATAAAAAACCAAAACACAACTCATTCCCGGGAGTCAGCGAGCATGAAAAAAACTCAGTGCTGAAAGGGTTATTAATGGGGTTCCTGAATGAGCCATTGCATTCGCCACTTGCTCTGTGATTTTTTTTCCCCTGAGACTGTATCACGGTGGCAGATGATAATTTTAATATTAGTGAAAACAACGGAAGAACGGGGACCGGCACGAACACCGTGGGCAGGAAGTGAGACAGGATGCGTCTCCCTGTCTGTCCGCTGACCCTCCTGACCTCACGACCAAGGAGTTGGGGACGACCTGGGGAACCGGCATTTTCTCAGGAAACAGCCGTGACAAGGCGGTTAGGGACCCCAGTCCGGGCCCAAGGCCGGCGCTGGGCCGTGGGCAGAGCACCGCGTGGCCGCACCGCGTGGCCACTGCCCGGCTGCTCGCTGTTGTCTGTGAAGCAGGGGACTGGACGACAGGCCTCCAGGGACCTTCCACAGCCGGCTGGTCCCGGGTCCCACCGCTCTGGGCCCCTCGACTCTCCGTTTCTGAACCGGTCTCTCTGAATTCTTTCCCAGGTCTCTTAGGAACTGGCTTCAATAGGCCGTTCTCTGGGTTCACTGGGTCCTTGCTGTTAGTCTGAGGTCAGCTTCGGCCCCCCCCCACTCGCCATCCATCACCGGTGTCCAGGCCTCACCCTACAAACCCCTACCGAGCCCCGGGCGCTTCCCAGGGTCAGCACGGGGTCACACCGCCCTGAGGCACCTTCCCCGCCGGCCAGCGCCCGGGTGCTGACCCTCCTCACTCCACGTCCCGACTCAGCTAAGGCCTGGGGCTGCGCGGGGCTCAGTCACACGGCGGGGTCTCCGTTCTGTCCCCCCACTCAGGGCACGAGAGCGGCCGTGTGACGCGTGCAGACGGACCAGGCCTCCTCCCTCCGCGTCCCTGCCAGGTCAGCCCAGCCTGGTCTCCCCAACCGGACCTCAGCCCCGCCCTGTTTTGCTTTGAGATTCCCCGGGCTCCCTGCACCAGGGGTCTGGAGACCCCGTTATTTCCCCATGTTTCCCTCTTGGGGATC